>NC_092091.1:73422786-73499683 GCF_045679555.1 Salvelinus alpinus
CTCTTTAACTGGTCTCTCTCACTCTTTAACTGGTCTCTCTAACTCAGTAACTGGTCTCTCTCCCTCAGTAACTGGTCTCTATCCTTCAGTAACTGGTCTCTCTCCCTCAGTAACTGGTCTCTCTCCCTCAGAAAACTGGTCGCTCTGCCTCAGTAACTGGTCGCTCTGCCTCAGTACCGGCTATCTCTCACTCTTTAACTGGTCTCTCTCACTCTTTAACTGGTCTCTCTAACTCAGTAACTGGTCTCTCTCCCTCAGTAACTGGTCTCTATCCTTCAGTAACTGGTCTCTCTCCCTCAGAAACTGGACTCTCTCCCTCTTTAACTGGTTTCTCTCACTCTTGAACTAGTCTTTCTCCCTCATTAACTGGTCTTTCTCACTCAGTAACGGGTCTCTCTCCCTCAGTAACTGGTCGCTCTGCCTCAGTAACTGGTCTCTCTCCCTCAGTAACTGATCTCTCTCCCTCAGTAACTGGTCTCTCTCCCTCAGTAACTGGTCGCTCTGCCTCAGTAACTGGTCGCTCTGCCTCAGTACCGGTTCTATCTCACTCTTTAACTGGTCTCTCTCACTCTTTAACTGGTCTCTCTAACTCAGTAACTGGTCTCTCTGACTCAGTAACTGGTCTCTATCCTTCAGTAACTGGTCTCTCTCCCTCAGAAACTGGACTCTCTCCCTCTTTAACTGGTTTCTCTCACACTTGAACTAGTTTCTGTCTCAGTAACTGGTCTCTCTGCCTATGTAACTGGTCTCTCTGCCTCAATAACCTCTCTGTCTCCTTCAGTAACTGGTCTCTCACACTCTTAACTGGTACCTGTTCCTCAGTAACTGGTCTCTCTGCCTCAGTAACTGTTTTCTCTTGCCTCTGTAAATGGTCTCTCTGCCTCAGTAACTGGTCTCTCTCCCTCAGTAACTGGTCTCTCTGCTTCAGTAACTGGTCTCACTCCCTCAGTAACTGGTCTCTTTACCTCAGTAACTGGTCGCTCTGCCTCAGTAACTGGTCGCTCTGCCTCAGTACCGGCTATCTCTCACTCTTTAACTGGTCTCTCTCACTCTTTAACTGGTCTCTCTAACTCAGTAACTGGTCTCTCTCCCTCAGTAACTGGTCTCTATCCTTCAGTAACTGGTCTCTCTCCCTCAGAAACTGGACTCTCTCCCTCTTTAACTGGTTTCTCTCACACTTGAACTAGTTTCTGTCTCAGTAACTGGTCTCTCTGCCTATGTAACTGGTCTCTCTGCCTCAATAACCTCTCTGTTTCCTTCAGTAACTGGTCTCTCACACTCTTAACTGGTATCTGTTCCTCAGTAACTGGTCTCTCTGCCTCAGTAACTGTTTTCTCTTGCCTCTGTAAATGGTCTCGCTCTCTCAGTAACTGGTCTCTCTGCCTCAGTAACTGGTCTCTCTCCCTCAGTAACTGGTCTCTCTGCTTCAGTAACTGGTCTCACTCCCTCAGTAACTGGTCTCTTTACCTCAGTAACTGATCTCTCTCCCTCTGTAAATGGTCTCTCTGCCTCTGTAAATGGTCTCTCTGCCTCTGTAAATGGTCTCTCTCCCCAAGTAACTGGTCTCTCTGACTCAGTATTTGGTCTCTCACCCTAAATACCTAGTCTTGAAACCTCAGTAACTGGTCTCTCTCCCTCAGTAACTGGTCTCGATCCCTCAGAAACTAGTGTCTCTCCCTCAGTAACTGGTCTCTCTGCTTCAGTAACTGATCTCTCCCTAAGTAACTGGTCTCTCTCCCTCAGTAACTGATCTATCTCCCTCAGTAACTGATCTCTCTCCCTCTGTAAATGGTCTCTCTGCCTCTGTAAATGGTCTTTCTCTCTCTTTAACTGATATCTGTTCCTCAGTAACTGGTCTCTCTTCCTCTGAAACTGTTCTCCCTCACTAACCTAGTCTCTCGTCCTCAAAAACAGGTCACCCTCACTAATTAACTGGTATCTTTCCTTCAGTAACTGGTATATTTCCCTTTGTAACTGGTCTCTCACACTCAGTAACTGTTCTCTCTCCCTCAGTAACTGGTCTCTCTCCCCCAGTAACTGGTCTCTCTCCCTCCGTAACTGGGCTCTCTCCCTCAGTAACTGGTCTCTATCACTATTTTACTGTTCTCTCTCTCTCAGTAACTGGTCTATCACATTCAGCAACTGGTCTCTCACACTCAGTAAATGGTCTCTCTCCTTCAGTAACTGGTCTATTTCTCTCAGTAACTGGTCTCTCTCCCTCAGTAACTGGTCTCTCTCTCACAATTTAACTCGTCTCTCTCCCTCAGTAACTGTTCTCCCTCCCCCAGTAAGTGGTCTCTCTGCCTCAGTTACTGGTCTCTCTGCCTCAGTAACTGGTCACTCCACCTCAGTAACTGGTCTCTCTCCCTCAGTAACTGGTCTAGCTCCCTCACTAACTGGTCTCTCTCCCTCAGTAACTGGTCTCTCTGCCTCAGTAACTAATCTGTCTGCTTCAGTAACTGGTCTCTCTCACCCTTAACTGGTATCTGTTCCTCAGTAACTTGTCTTTCTGCATCTGTAACTGGTCTCTCTCCCTCAGTAACTGAGTAACTGGTCCCTCTTCCTCAGTAACTGGTCTCTCTCACTCTTTAACTGGTCTCTCTCACTCTTTAACTGGTACCTGTTCCTCAGTAACTGGTTTCTTTGCCTCATTAACTGGTTTCTCTCAAACCACATGTTTCTCTCCGTTCCATGAATTCAATTCCAACCATTTCAATGAGCCCATCCTCCTATAGCTCCTCCCACCAGCTGCCACTGATGTGCAGCCATGAAGGTCTGTATGACTTTGTGCATGCACGTGGTGCTTCAGTGTGGGAACATGGTTTGTAGTCATGTCTGCTTGTAAAGTCAGATTGCTGACCAGGTTTAAGTAGATTTTATCGGACAGTCTGCAAACACAAGTCCTGCAGCTGAACAATACAAACCTACCTCTGTTGCAGTGGTAAAGTGTTGGGACTGCTGTTTAGACTCTGCTGTTGGGACAGCTTAATGTAGGCCCTAACAATTGGGGGGCACCATTTGTCACCGTTACAGTCCAATTCATTGTTTATTGTTGTGTTATGTATGGGCTTCGCTGGAGTTTGAATTAGATTTTTCCCCACCAAGATTTACATTGCAAAATCACCACTGACGTTGACTATGACGTTACTTTAGCTAATATGGTGACAACGATGTAGGCTGTTTGTAGCGGTTATGATATGGTTTGGCTTGGAAAGGTTTTTTCTGCTGGTCACATACAGCTGATGTGATGTGCATTGAAGTCCACAAGCGAAGGGAAACAGTGAGAGGAGGAGAACGCATAGTTGCGAGAAGGAATACACAGTGGCTGCTATGAAAGTGAACTGTGTTTACAAGTGATCAGGGTTGTATTCATTCCGCCGATTCTGTTGAAAAAAGTTTCTTAAACGTAAGCAAATGGAAGAAACGGGGAGAAACATACCTGAATTTGTCCAATAGAACTGTTGGACTAATAATTACACCCTAGATAAGCTAGATGCAGGCAAGAGTGTGCAAGGTGGTATTGAATGTGTCTGTCATCTCAAAATGTTATCTCGGCCTGCGTACACCTACGTTGTAAATGTTCATTCATAGGCTAGGTCGTAGAAACATCATGATGGGTAAAGGGGCATTTTGAGTATCATGTAGTAGCCTCAACCTATCGCTGTTACATTGAACTGGGTGAATGGAATTTGATTGACAGTCATCCAGTATGCTGTAATAGAAAAAGGCCATGCTCATGAAAAATAAAATCCTCCCTCATCTTAAACGACACCGACCGCCACTGGTGGAGAGGAATAATAACCAAACACAACATCCCTAACCAATAACATACCCTGCTCCACAAAAATCACATACATTGAAATGACATAGCCTATGTGAGGTTTAGTGTAACATAAAGTTGAGTTTCTCACAGTAGACAGACAGGCCTATGATCCCAGCAGAACACACAGTAGAACACACAGCAGCCCCAGACACACCGCAGCAACTAGGAAGGGTTCCCTGAGCTATCAGGTTCTGTGGAGACAGATACTGTACATAGCATCATCAATGACACACAATCAAACATGGACTATGGTGATTGATATAGGGGTGAACCCTAACTTCAGCTTCAGTCAAATGTCACTTAGTCTCCCAGTATCATGTACTTAAATTATGACTGAACTTCTCTAGGGTAGGGGGCAGCATTCGGAATTTTGGATGAAAAGCATGCCCAAATTAAACTGCCTGCTTCTCGGGCACAGAATATATGATATGCATATAACTGGTAGATTTGGATAGAAAACACTCTAAAGTTTCCAAAACTGTTAAAATAGTGTCTGTCAGTATAACAGAACTGATTTGGCAGGCGAAAACCTGAGAAAAATCCAATCGGGAAGTAGTTTTTTTTTTGGTTTTGTAGTTTTCTATTCAATGCCATTACAGTATCCATTGACTTAGGACTCAAATTGCAGTTCCTATGCCTTCCACTAGATGTCAACAGTCTTTAGAAATTGTTTCAGGCTTGTATTCTGAACAATGAGGAAGTAAGAGCAGTCTGAATGAGTAGACCCTAAAGTGTCACAGAGCTTTTTCATGCGCACGACCGAGAGAGTGCCTTTCTTGTTTACCTTTTATATTGATGACGTTATTGTCCGGTTGAAATATTATCAATTATTTAGGCTAAAAACAACCTGACGATTGAATATAAACATCGTTTGACATGTTTCTATGAACTTTACTGATACAATTTGGATTTTTTTGTCTGCCTGTTTTGACTGTGTTTGAGCCTGTGGATTACTGAAGAAAACACGCGAACAAAACAGAGGTTTTTGGATATAAAGAGACTTTATCGAACAAAAGGAACATTTATTGAGTAAATTAATGTCTGCTGAGTGCAACCAAATGAAGATCATCAAAGGTAAGGGATTCATTTTATCTCTATTTCTGACTTGTGTAACTCTTCTACTTGGCTGGTTACTGTTTGTAATGATATGTCTGCTGGGCTATGTTCTCAAAAATTCGTAAGGTATGCTTTCGCCGTAAAGCATTTTTTAAATCTGACACCGTGGTTGGATTCACAAGAAGTTAATCTTTAAACCTATGTAAAATATGTTTTGTTTTCTGATTTTTATAATGAGTATTTCTGTATTTGAATTTGGCGCCCAGCAGTTTCATTGGCTGTTGAAGAGTTTGGACGCTAACGTCTCACGTACCCAAGAGAGGTTAAAACCTGTTAGGGCTGCAAGCCCGACACCGGTACACCTATGACAACATCCAGCTCAAGTGCAGGGCGCGAAATTCAAAATCTATTTTTTAAAAATATTTAACTTTCACACATTAACAAGTCCAATACAGCATTTGAAAGATAAACATCTTGTGAATCCAGCCAACATGTCCGATTTTTAAAATGTTTTACAGAGAAAACACCACATATATTTATGTTAGTTCACCACCAAATAAAAAAGAGGACAGACATTTTTCACAGCACAAGTAGGATGCAGGTAGCATGCACAAGCCAACCTAACTAACCTAGAACCAACCTAAATAACCTAGAAAAAACTCCCTCAGATGACAGTCCTATAACATGTTACACAATAAATCTATGTTTTGTTCAAAAAATGTGCATATTTTAGCTATAAATCAGTTTTACATTACTGCTACCATCATAGCTACAGTCAGAAATCGCACGGGAGTAGCCAGAGAAAATACAGACACCAACGTCAACTACCTAATTACACATCATAAAACATTTCAGAAAAATATATGGTGGATAGCAAATGAAAGACAAAGATCTTGTGAATACAGCCAATATTTCAGATTTTTAAAATGTTTTACAGCGAAAACACAATATATCGTTATATTAGCTTACTACAATAGCTAACACACAGCAGCATTGATTCTAGTCAAACGGTAGCGATAGCACAGTTCGACAGATATATGAAATAGTATCCCAAATTGGGTCGTTATCTTTGTTGATCTTCCATCAGAATGTTCTCCAAGGGGTCCTTTGTTCAGAACCGTCTTTATTTGGATCCAGAACGAACTATTTCCCTCTTGAATTAGCAAGCACACTGGCCGTGCGGTGCTAACCTCTCCTTCTTGAACAAATTCTTGCAACGCATCACGTCTAAAGTCCAGAATAAATTTCAATAATATAATTAAACTATATTGAAAAAACATACTTTAGGATGATATTGTGACATGTATCAAATAAAATCGAAGCCGGAGATCATATTCACCTATAACGAGGGTTTTCCAGGAGGCGATTCCAGGTTAAACTTCGCGCCCACGAAAAAAAAAAAATGGCGCAAATCTCACTCCAAGAGGTTGTATTCAATCCCAGGACGAGATAATCAAGTCATTTCTGCTCTCACTTCCGCATGACACCCAGGGGAAGGTGTATGACGTGTTTCTACAGTCCTAAGTGACATGCCCTTTTATAGACAAGCTCTTGAAGAGAGACATCGCTTTTGGAAATCTCACTTCCGGATAGGAAATGGGCTGTAAAAAGAGTTCTGTTCCACTTAGAGAAATAATTCAAATGGTTTTAGAAACTAGAGAGTGTTTTCTATCAAATAGTAATAATAATATGCATATTGTACGAGCAAAAATTGAGTAAGAGGCCGTTTGAAAATGGGCACCTTTTTCCAGTTATTCAATACGCCCCCTGCAGCCATAACAGGTTAAGTGGAAAATAGAATTCACCCCATAATGAGTGATCCCAAGTATAAAGATTATCTTCTGTAATGAAAAATATAAGAATAGTTGCACTTTTAAAGTGCTGGTTTCTCACCCACATCTCTCTTCCTGTTGAGGGGGACATGCATGTTGTTGTTAACCATACACGTTTTCACAGCAACAGGAAGTACAGTGGCCAGTTTAATAGGACTATATGAACATATAAATAACTTTCAGCAGTTAGTATTCATTCTAAAATACACCTTAGGAGCCTCCATCATTTCAGAACATTTAACCTGGAACACATAGTAGCATTTCATGTATCAGTTTCCACACATACATCATTTTAATGACTGTTTCAAAACCTTTCCCTTGTGAAGGAAGACACCATCGTTTGGAAGACAAGTTGTTTTCTATTTTTAAAATATTAGTAATCTGTTTGTTAGTTTATTTTATTCAGTTGGGTTTGGAAGACTTGTGTTTGGGGCATTGGACATCGACCAACCTCATTATCTTAAGGTAAAACGTTTATGTGGCAAATGGAGGGATAATAACCATTGGTTTAGACTTCCATGTGTGTGTCTCTATGACTACGGTGTATTTACCAGTGTTCTGAGATTCAGGTTGTTTATCTATGGTCCTGTTCACAGTATCCTGTCCACAGCTCTTCCTGTCTACATTAGCATACATATCCTCAGACTGCTCCATATAAAGGCTAATTCTAATTAATCCCTTAAAATATACTTTGGTACTTTATGGATCTGCACACAGTACAACAGACAGTATATTATGTTTTATATCCTGTTAAACAGCTGCTTTAGTTTAACAGTCTGTTGTGTCTGAGAACGTACAGTGTTACAGGTGTAGGGAGGACTTCACACCTTAACCAGTGGTTTGAGCAGACAGCAACCTCCAGGAAGAGACACAACAGCAGATAGACACCATGATGAGTGTGTGGGTATGTAGCAGACAGCAACCTCCAGGAAGAGACACATAGCAGATAGACACCATGATGAGTGTGTGGGTATGTAGCAGACAGCAACCCCCAGGAAGAGACACAACAGCAGATAGACACCATGATGAGTGTGTGGATATGTAGTAGACAGCAACCCCCAGGAAGAGACACAACAGCAGATAGACACCATGATGAGTGTGTGTGTATGTAGTAGACAGCAACCTCCAAGAAGAGACACAACAGCAGATAGACACCATGATGAGTGTGTGGATATGTAGTAGACAGCAACCTCCAGGAAGAGACACAACAGCAGATAGACACCATGATGAGTGTGTGGGTATGTAGCAGACAGCAACCTCCAGGAAGAGACACATAGCAGATAGACACCATGATGAGTGTGTGGGTATGTAGCAGACAGCAACCCCCAGGAAGAGACACAACAGCAGATAGACACCATGATGAGTGTGTGGGTATGTAGCAGACAGCAACCTCCAGGAAGAGACACATAGCAGATAGACACCATGATGAGTGTGTGGGTATGTAGCAGACAGCAACCCCCAGGCAGAGACACAACAGCAGATAAACACCATGATGAGTGTGTGGATATGTAGTAGACAGCAACCTCCAGGAAGAGACACAACAGCAGATAGACACCATGATGAGTGTGTGGATATGTAGTAGACAGCAACCCCCAGGAAGAGACACAACAGCAGATAGACACCATGATGAGTGTGTGGATATGTAGCAGACAGCAACCTCCAGGAAGAGACACAACAGCAGATAGACACCATGATGAGTGTGTGGGTATGTAGCAGACAGCAACCTCCAGGAAGAGACACAACAGCAGGGACACCATGATGAGTGTGTGGATATGTAGCAGACAGCAACCTCCAGGAAGAGACACAACAGCAGATAGACACCATGATGAGTGTGTGGGTATGTAGCAGACAGCAACCTCCAGGAAGAGACACAACAGCAGATAGACACCATGATGAGTGTGTGGGTATGTAGCAGACAGCAACCTCCAGGAAGAGACACAACAGCAGATAGACACCATGATGAGTGTGTGGGTATGTAGCAGACAGCAACCTCCAGGAAGAGACACAACAGCAGATAGACACCATGATGAGTGTGTGGGTATGTAGCAGACAGCAACCTCCAGGAAGAGACACATAGCAGATAGACACCTGTGGGTATGTAGTAGACAGGTCCACTGGTGCATTGTGTTTTCATTGGTCACCTGCACCTTGTCCCTTGTTTAGTGAAGGCTGTGAGTCATTATCACAATTCATTAGCATCATTGTGTGTGTGTTTGTGTGTGTGTGTGTGTGTGTGTGTGTGCCCTCTCAGTACTGTTCTGCCCTCTGTGTGTGTCCAGATCACACTGTTTTAATGGAAACATTTTGTGTTCCACCGTGCACATCTGTTTGAAACATTCAGTATGATTCAAGATAGAATTGAAGTAATCATATATTTTATCAGATAAAAGACTGGACTCAGTGAATTTGCACATAGATCATATAGCATTACTGAGGCTTTGACACCCCAGCCTTCAAACTGAGGTCACATTATGGGTTGTACTCTGTGGCCAGCAACCTATTTATTTATACATCACCAATGGCCCTATGCCATATAGGGGCCATTTTTACATCTATAATGTTATTCAGAAGTGTGTGTTGGAAATCTAATCCTGCATCTTTCTCATAGGTTTAAAAGGGGACTTTGTATGTGTGTGTGTGTGTGTGTGTGTGTGTGTGTGTGTGTGTGTGTGTGTGTGTGTGTGTGTGTGTGTGTGTGTGTGTGTGTGTGTGTGTGTGTGTGTGTTTTAACTGTTTTAACGATCCAATCACATTCAAGCAGGAAGCTGTTAGACCTGCTAGGACGTTGTCCCTTCATTACTTAACCCTTTGACTACAATGGTCATGCCCTGCCGAAATCTAATTAACATAACTAAGAAATCCCCATCAAAATCTGTTTGTTTTAACTAGAGATCTGTGTTTTTTTCCTGGACTGCGTCTTAATCCATCTCATCCGCCGATATCACACTTCCACATCTCTGGTGAAACGTGGCAGAGTTAGAGGGGTGTTTTTCAGACCATGATACGTCCCAAAAATCTTCTCACAAAAACGCCTATCAACTATTATAACTACTATATTGAAAGCTGAGACTCTCTAAAGAACATGATGGTTTCCTCCGTTATAAACTATTATAACCACTCTATTGAAAGCTGAGACTCTCTAAAGAACACGATGGTTTCCTCCATTATAAACTATTATAACCACTCTATTGAAAGCTGAGACTCTCTAAAGAACACGATGGTTTCCTACATTATAAACTATTATAACCACTCTATTGAAAGCTGAGACTCTCTAAAGAACATGATGGTTTCCTACATTATAAACTATTATAACCACTCTATTGAAAGCTGAGACTCTCTAAAGAACACGATGGTTTCCTACATTATAAACTATTATAACCACTCTATTGAAAGCTGAGACTCTCTAAAGAACACGATGGTTTCCTACATTATAAACTATTATAACCACTCTATTGAAAGCTGAGACTCTCTAAAGAACACGATGGTTTCCTACATTATAAACTATTATAACCACTCTATTGAAAGCTGAGACTCTCTAAAGAACACGATGGTTTCCTACATTATAAACTATTATAACCACTCTATTGAAAGCTGAGACTCTAAAGAACACGATGGTTTCCTACATTATAAACTATTATAACCACTCTATTGAAAGCTGAGACTCTCTAAAGAACACGATGGTTTCCTACATTATAAACTATTATAACCACTCTATTGAAAGCTGAGACTCTCATGAACAAGATGGTTTCCTACATTATAAACTATTATAACCACTCTATTGAAAGCTGAGACTCTCTAAAGAACACGATTGTTTCCTACATTATAAACTATTATAACCACTCTATTGAAAGATGAGACTCTCTAAAGAACACGATGGTTTCCTACATTATAAACTATTATAACCACTCTATTGAAAGCTGAGACTCTAAAGAACACGATGGTTTCCTACATTATAAACTATTATAACCACTCTATTGAAAGATGAGACTCTCTAAAGAACACGATGGTTTCCTACATTATAAACTATTATAACCACTCTATTGAAAGATGAGACTCTCTAAAGAACACGATGGTTTCCTACATTATAAACTATTATAACCACTCTATTGAAAGCTGAGACTCTCTAAAGAACACGATGGTTTCCTACATTATAAACTATTATAACCACTCTATTGAAAGCTGAGACTCTCTAAAGAACACGATGGTTTCCTACATTATAAACTATTATAACCACTCTATTGAAAGCTGAGACTCTCTAAAGAACACGATGGTTTCCTACATTATAAACTATTATAACCACTCTATTGAAAGCTGAGACTCTCTAAAGAACACGATGGTTTCCTACATTATAAACTATTATAACCACTCTATTGAAAGCTGAGACTCTCTAAAGAACACGATGGTTTCCTACATTATAAACTATTATAACCACTCTATTGAAAGCTGAGACTCTCTAAAGAACACCATGGTTTCCTACATTATAAACTATTATAACCACTCTATTGAAAGCTGAGACTCTCTAAAGAACACGATGGTTTCCTACATTATAAACTATTATAACCACTCTATTGAAAGCTGAGACTCTCTAAAGAACACGATGGTTTCCTACATTATAAACTATTATAACCACTCTATTGAAAGCTGAGACTCTAAAGAACACGATGGTTTCCTACATTATAAACTATTATAACCACTCTATTGAAAGCTGAGACTCTCTAAAGAACACGATGGTTTCCTACATTATAAACTATTATAACCACTCTATTGAAAGCTGAGACTCTCATGAACAAGATGGTTTCCTACATTATAAACTATTATAACCACTCTATTGAAAGCTGAGACTCTCTAAAGAACACGATTGTTTCCTACATTATAAACTATTATAACCACTCTATTGAAAGATGAGACTCTCTAAAGAACACGATGGTTTCCTACATTATAAACTATTATAACCACTCTATTGAAAGCTGAGACTCTAAAGAACACGATGGTTTCCTACATTATAAACTATTATAACCACTCTATTGAAAGATGAGACTCTCTAAAGAACACGATGGTTTCCTACATTATAAACTATTATAACCACTCTATTGAAAGATGAGACTCTCTAAAGAACACGATGGTTTCCTACATTATAAACTATTATAACCACTCTATTGAAAGCTGAGACTCTCTAAAGAACACGATGGTTTCCTACATTATAAACTATTATAACCACTCTATTGAAAGCTGAGACTCTCTAAAGAACACGATGGTTTCCTACATTATAAACTATTATAACCACTCTATTGAAAGCTGAGACTCTCTAAAGAACACGATGGTTTCCTACATTATAAACTATTATAACCACTCTATTGAAAGCTGAGACTCTCTAAAGAACACGATGGTTTCCTACATTATAAACTATTATAACCACTCTATTGAAAGCTGAGACTCTCTAAAGAACACGATGGTTTCCTACATTATAAACTATTATAACCACTCTATTGAAAGCTGAGACTCTCTAAAGAACACCATGGTTTCCTACATTATAAACTATTATAACCACTCTATTGAAAGCTGAGACTCTCTAAAGAACACGATGGTTTCCTACATTATAAACTATTATAACCACTCTATTGAAAGCTGAGACTCTCTAAAGAACACGATGGTTTCCTCCATTATAAACTATTATAACCACTCTATTGAAAGCTGAGACTCTAAAGAACATGATGGTTTCCTACATTATAAACTATTATAACCACTCTATTGAAAGCTGAGACTCTCTAAAGAACACGATGGTTTCCTCCATTATAAACTATTATAACCACTCTATTGAAAGCTGAGACTCTCTAAAGAACACGATGGTTTCCTCCATTATAAACTATTATAACCACTCTATTGAAAGATGAGACTCTCTAAAGAACACGATTGTTTCCTACATTATAAACTATTATAACCACTCTATTGAAAGATGAGACTCTCTAAAGAACACGATGGTTTCCTACATTATAAACTATTATAACCACTCTATTGAAAGCTGAGACTCTAAAGAACACGATGGTTTCCTACATTATAAACTATTATAACCACTCTATTGAAAGATGAGACTCTCTAAAGAACACGATGGTTTCCTACATTATAAACTATTATAACCACTCTATTGAAAGATGAGACTCTCTAAAGAACACGATGGTTTCCTACATTATAAACTATTATAACCACTCTATTGAAAGCTGAGACTCTCTAAAGAACACGATGGTTTCCTACATTATAAACTATTATAACCACTCTATTGAAAGCTGAGACTCTCTAAAGAACACGATGGTTTCCTACATTATAAACTATTATAACCACTCTATTGAAAGCTGAGACTCTCTAAAGAACACGATGGTTTCCTACATTATAAACTATTATAACCACTCTATTGTAAGCTGAGACTCTCTAAAGAACACGATGGTTTCCTACATTATAAACTATTATAACCACTCTATTGAAAGCTGAGACTCTCTAAAGAACACGATGGTTTCCTACATTATAAACTATTATAACCACTCTATTGAAAGCTGAGACTCTCTAAAGAACACGATGGTTTCCTACATTATAAACTATTATAACCACTCTATTGAAAGCTGAGACTCTCTAAAGAACACGATGGTTTCCTACATTATAAACTATTATAACCACTCTATTGAAAGCTGAGACTCTCTAAAGAACACCATGGTTTCCTACATTATAAACTATTATAACCACTCTATTGAAAGCTGAGACTCTCTAAAGAACACGATGGTTTCCTCCATTATAAACTATTATAACCACTCTATTGAAAGCTGAGACTCTCTAAAGAACACGATGGTTTCCTACATTATAAACTATTATAACCACTCTATTGAAAGATGAGACTCTCTAAAGAACACGATGGTTTCCTACATTATAAACTATTATAACCACTCTATTGAAAGATGAGACTCTCTAAAGAACACGATGGTTTCCTCCATTATAAACTATTATAACCACTCTATTGAAAGATGAGACTCTCTAAAGAACACGATGGTTTCCTACATTATAAACTATTATAACCACTCTATTGAAAGCTGAGACTCTAAAGAACACGATGGTTTCCTACATTATAAACTATTATAACCACTCTATTGAAAGATGAGACTCTCTAAAGAACACGATGGTTTCCTACATTATAAACTATTATAACCACTCTATTGAAAGCTGAGACTCTCTAAAGAACACGATGGTTTCCTACATTATAAACTATTATAACCACTCTATTGAAAGCTGAGACTCTCTAAAGAACACGATGGTTTCCTACATTATAAACTATTATAACCACTCTATTGAAAGCTGAGACTCTCTAAAGAACACGATGGTTTCCTACATTATAAACTATTATAACCACTCTATTGAAAGCTGAGACTCTCTAAAGAACACGATGGTTTCCTACATTATAAACTATTATAACCACTCTATTGAAAGCTGAGACTCTCTAAAGAACACGATGGTTTCCTACATTATAAACTATTATAACCACTCTATTGAAAGCTGAGACTCTCTAAAGAACACGATGGTTTCCTACATTATAAACTATTATAACCACTCTATTGAAAGCTGAGACTCTCTAAAGAACACGATGGTTTCCTACATTATAAACTATTATAACCACTCTATTGAAAGCTGAGACTCTCTAAAGAACACGATGGTTTCCTCCGTTATAAACTATTATAACCACTCTATTGAAAGCTGAGACTCTAAAGAACACGGTGGTTTCCTCCATTATAAACTATTATAACCACTCTATTGAAAGCTGAGACTCTCTAAAGAACACGATGGTTTCCTACATTATAAACTATTATAACCACTCTATTGAAAGCTGAGACTCTCTAAAGAACACGATGGTTTCCTCCATTATAAACTATTATAACCACTCTATTGAAAGATGAGACTCTCTAAAGAACACGATGGTTTCCTACATTATAAACTATTATAACCACTCTATTGAAAGATGAGACTCTCTAAAGAACACGATGGTTTCCTCCATTATAAACTATTATAACCACTCTATTGAAAGATGAGACTCTCTAAAGAACACGATGGTTTCCTACATTATAAACTATTATAACCACTCTATTGAAAGCTGAGACTCTAAAGAACACGATGGTTTCCTACATTATAAACTATTATAACCACTCTATTGAAAGATGAGACTCTCTAAAGAACACGATGGTTTCCTACATTATAAACTATTATAACCACTCTATTGAAAGCTGAGACTCTCTAAAGAACACGATGGTTTCCTACATTATAAACTATTATAACCACTCTATTGAAAGCTGAGACTCTCTAAAGAACACGATGGTTTCCTACATTATAAACTATTATAACCACTCTATTGAAAGCTGAGACTCTCTAAAGAACACGATGGTTTCCTACATTATAAACTATTATAACCACTCTATTGAAAGCTGAGACTCTCTAAAGAACACGATGGTTTCCTACATTATAAACTATTATAACCACTCTATTGAAAGCTGAGACTCTCTAAAGAACACGATGGTTTCCTACATTATAAACTATTATAACCACTCTATTGAAAGCTGAGACTCTCTAAAGAACACGATGGTTTCCTACATTATAAACTATTATAACCACTCTATTGAAAGCTGAGACTCTCTAAAGAACACGATGGTTTCCTACATTATAAACTATTATAACCACTCTATTGAAAGCTGAGACTCTCTAAAGAACACGATGGTTTCCTCCGTTATAAACTATTATAACCACTCTATTGAAAGCTGAGACTCTAAAGAACACGGTGGTTTCCTCCATTATAAACTATTATAACCACTCTATTGAAAGCTGAGACTCTCTAAAGAACACGATGGTTTCCTACATTATAAACTATTATAACCACTCTATTGAAAGCTGAGACTCTCATGAACAAGATGGTTTCCTACATTATAAACTATTATAACCACTCTATTGAAAGCTGAGACTCTCTAAAGAACACGATGGTTTCCTACATTATAAACTATTATAACCACTCTATTGAAAGCTGAGACTCATGAACAAGATGGTTTCCTCCGTTATAAACTAATATGACCTATGAATCGATGTTTGCATCTTTCTCAGAGGTTGTAAAAGGGGAACTTCAGACTTGTGTGTGTGCTCATGCATTCATTTGGGCGTGCCCTCTCAGTACAGTTCTGCTTTCTGTGTGTGTCCAACTGCAAACGACACTGTTTTAATAATCCAATCACATTCCATCAGGAAGCTGGTTAAAGGACATTGTTCCTTTATTACTTTACTTTGTTGTTATCATAAAAGCCATTTATGCTAACAATTTAATATGCAAAAAAAATATCAAGATATGAATAATAAACAAGCATAAGCCTATGGCAAATTACATTAAATGTACATTTTCGTCATTTCGCAGAAGCCCTCATCCAGAGAGACTTACCTACTAATAAAAACCATTAATATAAGCATTTTACTGATTGCATGTCTACATACTATCCTCTAAATCTAAAACAATTTAATGTTTTTGTTTTTTTGTTTTTATTCTCTTAATTTTCTTCTCCTCTATGTCTCTCTCTGACACAAAGGCTCTATCTCAATTAGTCTTTCCTAGATTTCTCTCCTCCTGTCTGCTCTCCTCCTATCTCCTCTCTTCCTTCACAACACTATTAGAGGAGAAAGTCCAAGGTCACTCTTCTTGGACCATATTATCCAATGTGTTTTGAGGAGCAGAGGAGGAAGGATGCGAGGACAATGGATTCATTGAGAAAAAGCCGTTGGCAAGTCTGTAATACCACTATTTTACCTCTGTGATGAGTTGATATCTCACTTTAACCACTAGGTGGAATTATCACTTACATTTCAGCACTGTATCCAACCATCAACATGATAACTACTAGACATCATCACTTAACCATTCAGCACTGTATCCAACCATCAACATGATAACTACTAAACATCATCACTTAACCATTCAGCACTGTATCCAACCATCAACATGATAACTACTAGACATCATAACTTAACCATTCAGCACTGTATCCAACCATCAACATGATAACTACTAGACATCATCACTTAACCATTCAGCACTGTATCCAACCATCAACATGATAACTACTAGAAATCATCACTTAACCATTCAGCACTGTATCCAACCATCAACATGATAACTACTAAACATCATCACTTAACCATTCAGCACTGTATCCAACCATCAACATGATAACTACTAGCCATCATCACTTAACCATTCAGCACTGTATCCAACCATCAACATGATAACTACTAGCCATAATCACTTAACCATTCAGCACTGTATCCAACCATCAACATGATAACTACTAGACATCATCACTTAACCATTCAGCACTGTATCCAACCATCAACATGATAACTACTAGACATCATCACTTAACCATTCAGCACTGTATCCAACCATCAACATGATAACTACTAGACATCATCACTTAACCATTCAGCACTGTATCCAACATCAACATGATAACTACTAGACATCATCACTTAACCATTCAGCACTGTATCCAACATCAACATGATAACTACTAAACATCATCACTTAACCATTCAGCACTGTATCCAACCATCAACATGATAACTACTAGACATCATCACTTAACCATTCAGCACTGTATCCAACATCAACATGATAACTACTAGCCATCATCACTTAACCATTCAGCACTGTATCCAACCATCAACATGATAACTACTAGCCATCATCACTTAACCATTCATCACTGTATCCAACCATCAACATGATAACTACTAGACATCATCACTTAACCATTCAGCACTGTATCCAACCATCAACATGATAACTACTAGACATCATCACTTAACCATTCAGCACTGTATCCAACCATCAACATGATAACTACTAGACATCATCACTTAACCATTCAGCACTGTATCCAACATCAACATGATAACTACTAGACATCATCACTTAACCATTCAGCACTGTATCCAACCATCAACATGATAACTACTAGACATCATCACTTAACCATTCAGCACTGTATCCAACCATCAACATAATAACTACTAGCCATCATCACTTAACCATTCAGCACTGTATCCAACCATCAACATGATAACTACTAGCCATCATCACTTAACCATTCAGCACTGTATCCAACATCAACATGATAACTACTAGACATCATCACTTAACCATTCAGCACTGTATCCAACCATCAACATGATAACTACTAGTCATCATCACTTAACCATTCAGCATGACTATACACATGATAACTACTAGACATCATCACTTAACCATTCAGCACTGTATCCAACCATCAACATGATAACTACTAGACATCATCACTTAACCATTCAGCACTGTATCCAACCATCAACATGATAACTACTAGTCATCATCACTTAACCATTCAGCATGACTATACACATGATAACTACTAGCCATCATCACTTAACCATTCAGCACTGTATCCAACCATCAACATGATAACTACTAGCCATCATCACTTAACCATTCAGCACTGTATCCAACCATCAACATGATAACTACTAAACATCATCACTTAACCATTCAGCACTGTATCCAACCATCAACATGATAACTACTAGCCATCATCACTTAACCATTCAGCACTGTATCCAACCATCAACATGATAACTACTAGACATCATCACTTAACCATTCAGCACTGTATCCAACCATCAACATGATAACTACTAGACATCATCACTTAACCATTCAGCACTGTATCCAACCATCAACATGATAACTACTAGCCATCATCACTTAACCATTCAGCACTGTATCCAACCATCAACATGATAACTACTAGCCATAATCACTTAACCATTCAGCACTGTATCCAACCATCAACATGATAACTACTAGACATCATCACTTAACCATTCAGCACTGTATCCAACCATCAACATGATAACTACTAGACATCATCACTTAACCATTCAGCACTGTATCCAACATCAACATGATAACTACTAGACATCATCACTTAACCATTCAGCACTGTATCCAACATCAACATGATAACTACTAAACATCATCACTTAACCATTCAGCACTGTATCCAACCATCAACATGATAACTACTAGACATCATCACTTAACCATTCAGCACTGTATCCAACATCAACATGATAACTACTAGCCATCATCACTTAACCATTCAGCACTGTATCCAACCATCAACATGATAACTACTAGCCATCATCACTTAACCATTCATCACTGTATCCAACCATCAACATGATAACTACTAGACATCATCACTTAACCATTCAGCACTGTATCCAACCATCAACATGATAACTACTAGACATCATCACTTAACCATTCAGCACTGTATCCAACCATCAACATGATAACTACTAGACATCATCACTTAACCATTCAGCACTGTATCCAACATCAACATGATAACTACTAGACATCATCACTTAACCATTCAGCACTGTATCCAACCATCAACATGATAACTACTAGACATCATCACTTAACCATTCAGCACTGTATCCAACCATCAACATAATAACTACTAGCCATCATCACTTAACCATTCAGCACTGTATCCAACCATCAACATGATAACTACTAGCCATCATCACTTAACCATTCAGCACTGTATCCAACATCAACATGATAACTACTAGACATCATCACTTAACCATTCAGCACTGTATCCAACCATCAACATGATAACTACTAGTCATCATCACTTAACCATTCAGCATGACTATACACATGATAACTACTAGACATCATCACTTAACCATTCAGTACTGTGTCCAACCATCAACATGATAACTAGTAGACATCATCACTTAACCATTCAGCACTGTATCCAACCATCAACATGATAACTACTAGACATCATCACTTAACCATTCAGCACTGTATCCAACCATCAACATGATAACTACTAGTCATCATCACTTAACCATTCAGCATGACTATACACATGATAACTACTAGCCATCATCACTTAACCATTCAGCACTGTATCCAACCATCAACATGATAACTACTAGCCATCATCACTTAACCATTCAGCACTGTATCCAACCATCAACATGATAACTACTAGACATCATCACTTAACCATTCAGCACTGTATCCAACATCAACATGATAACTACTAGACATCATCACTTAACCATTCAGCACTGTATCCAACATCAACATGATAACTACTAAACATCATCACTTAACCATTCAGCACTGTATCCAACCATCAACATGATAACTACTAGACATCATCACTTAACCATTCAGCACTGTATCCAACCATCAACATGATAACTACTAGACATCATCACTTAACCATTCAGCACTGTATCCAACATCAACATGATAACTACTAGACATCATCACTTAACCATTCAGCACTGTATCCAACATCAACATGATAACTACTAAACATCATCACTTAACCATTCAGCACTGTATCCAACCATCAACATGATAACTACTAGACATCATCACTTAACCATTCAGCACTGTATCCAACATCAACATGATAACTACTAGACATCATCACTTAACCATTCAGCACTGTATCCAACATCAACATGATAACTACTAAACATCATCACTTAACCATTCAGCACTGTATCCAACCATCAACATGATAACTACTAGACATCATCACTTAACCATTCAGCACTGTATCCAACATCAACATGATAACTACTAGTCATCATCACTTAACCATTCAGCATGACTATACACATGATAACTACTAGACATCATCACTTAACCATTCAGTACTGTATCCAACCATCAACATGATAACTACTAGACATCATCACTTAACCATTCAGCACTGTATCCAACCATCAACATGATAACTACTAGCCATCATCACTTAACCATTCAGCACTGTATCCAACCATCAACATGATAACTAATAGAAATCATCACTTAACCATTCAGCACTGTATCCAACCATCAACATGATAACTACTAGACATCATCACTTAACCATTCAGCACTGTATCCAACATCAACATGATAACTACTAGCCATCATCACTTAACCATTCAGCACTGTATCCAACCATCAACATGATAACTACTAGCCATCATCACTTAACCATTCAGCACTGTATCCAACCATCAACATGATAACTACTAGCCATCATCACTTAACCATTCAGCACTGTATCCAACCATCAACATGATAACTACCTGACATCATCACTTAACCATTCAGCACTGTATCCAACCATCAACATGATAACTACTAGACATCATCACTTAACCATTCAGCACTGTATCCAACCATCAACATGATAACTACTAGACATCACCACTTAACCATTCAGCACTGTATCCAACATCAACATGATAACTACTAGACATCATCACTTAACCATTCAGCACTGTATCCAACATCAACATGATAACTACTAAACATCATCACTTAACCATTCAGCACTGTATCCAACCATCAACATGATAACTACTAGACATCATCACTTAACCATTCAGCACTGTATCCAACATCAACATGATAACTACTAGCCATCATCACTTAACCATTCAGCACTGTATCCAACCATCAACATGATAACTACTAGCCATCATCACTTAACCATTCAGCACTGTATCCAACCATCAACATGATAACTACTAGCCATCATCACTTAACCATTCAGCACTGTATCCAACCATCAACATGATAACTACTAGACATCATCACTTAACCATTCAGCACTGTATCCAACCATCAACATGATAACTACTAGACATCATCACTTAACCATTCAGCACTGTATCCAACATCAACATGATAACTACTAAACATCATCACTTAACCATTCAGCACTGTATCCAACCATCAACATGATAACTACTAGATATCATCACTTAACCATTCAGCACTGTATCCAACCATCAACATGATAACTACTAGACATCATCACTTAACCATTCAGCACTGTTTCCAACCATCTATATAATAACTACTAGACATCATCACTTAACCATTCAGCACTGTATCCAACCATCTATATAATAACTACTAGAAATCATCACTTAACCATTCAGCACTGTATCCAACCATCTATATAATAACTACTAGACATCATCACTTAACCATTCAGCACTGTATCCAACCATCAACATGATAACTACTAGACATCATCACTTAACCATTCAGCACTGTATCCAACCATCAACATGATAACTACTAAACATCATCACTTAACCATTCAGTACTGTATCCAACCATCAACATGATAACTACTAGACATCATCACTTACCAGTAAACAACAAGAGAGAGAGAGAGAGAGAGAGAGAGAGAGAGAGAGAGAGAGAGAGAGAGAGAGAGAGAGAGAGAGAGAGAGAGAGAGAGAGAGAGAGAGAGAGACAAAAGCATCTTAAGCCTATCACAGGGATATCCGATAATTACTCTGTGATTGGTTTCTCACAGACCCAGTGTTGTTCAACACATGGTCCGCCCTTCCAACTCTTCAATGGGTCTGTTGCTGTCTGTGAGATCTCAACACAAGCCACCTTGTCGTTCATGTTATTAGGTTCCCCTTCCATCCAATACCTATAAACCACACAGTTAATCAGAGTTAAAAATCCTCTAAAACATCATAGAGAATCAGTCCGTTCACTTCGTCACCAGGCTTTACTGCTACCATTTGAGAGAGAGAGAGAGAGAGACAGAGAGAGAGAGACATAGAGACAGAGAGAGAGAGAGAGAGAGAGAGAGACAGACAGAGAGACAGAGAGAGAGAGAGAGAGAGAGACAGACAGAGAGAGAGAGTGAGCTGGCTGGAGATGAGGTTATCGGACTGTAAAAATTATCATTGCAACAACAGAGAAACAGATAGTAAAAGTAATTCAGAACTGTCAATCACTCACGTAGTTGTAAATGATGTGTTGTCAACCCACTGCCAGATTCCGTCTTCTTTATAAGTACCAATCCAGACATTCTTCTTAAATTCATGAATGAATATCTATTATATAAATTTGGAAGAAAAACAATGGCCATTATTTGATCTCCACGGCAGAGACATACATAATAGTAGTAGTATGATAGTAGTAGTAGTAGTTGTATAATAGTGGTAGTATAATAGTATTATTATCATAGCAGTGGTATAACAGTAGTAGTATAATAGTACTTTTACTTCACGATATTCCTGAAGATAATTATATACTTTTTACTCCATACATTTTCCCTGACACCCAAAAGTACTCGTTACATTTTGAATGCTTAGCTGGACAAGAAATTGGTCTGATTCACACACTTATCAAGAGTACATCCATGGCCTTCCCTACTGCCTGTGATTTGGCAGACTCACTAAACTCATGCTTCGTTTGTAAATTATGTCTGGGTGTTGGAGCATGCCCATGGTTATCCGTAAATAAAAAAACAAGAAAATTATGCTGTTCAGTTTGCTTTATAAGGAATTTGAAATTCTTTAGACTTTTACTTTTGATACTTAAGTATATTTAAAATCAAATACTTTTAGACTGTTACTTAAGTAGTATTTTACTGGGTGACTTTCACTTTTACTTCAGTCATTTTCTTTCTGGACTACCCAGCCCGGATCCGGGATCATTCTCATCAGAAACGCTGACTGGCATTGCATAGCCTAGCGCCACAGGGATATAATATAATATAATTTCATGAAATCACAAGTCCAATAGAGCAAATGAAAGATAAACATCTTGTGAATCCAGCCAACATGTCTGATTTTTTAAATGTTTTACAGCGAAAACACAACATATATTTATGTTAGCTCACCACCATATCCCCAAAAACACAGCCATTTTTTAACCGCAAAGATAGCTTTCACAAAAGCCACAAATAGAGATAAAATTAATCACTAACCTTTGAACAACTTCATCAGATGACAGTCTTAAGACATCATGTTATACAATACATTTATGTTTTGTTCGAAAATGTGCAAATTTATAGCGAGAAATCGTGGTTTTACATTGGCGCCATGTTCAGAAATGGCTCCAAAACAGCCAGAATAATCACAGAGAGCAACGTGAAATACAGAAATACCCATCATAAAACTTTGATGAAAAATACATGTACACATAATTAAAGATAAACATCTTGTGAATCCAGCCAACATGTCTGATTTTTTAAATGTTTTACAGCGAAAACACAACATATATTTATATTAGCTCACCACAATATCCAAAAACACACCGCCATTTTTTCACAGAAAAGATAGCTTTCACAAAACCCACAAATAGAGATAAAATTAATCACTAACCTTTTAACAACTTCATCAGATGACAGTCATATGACATCATGTTATACAATACATTTATGTTTTGTTCGATTATGTGCATATTTATAGCCAGAAATCGTGGTTTTACATTGCCGCCATGTTCAGAAATGGCTCCAAAATAGCGAAAGTAATTACAGATAGCAACGTGAAATACAGAAATACTCATCATAAACTTTGATGAAAGATACATGTTTAACATATAATTAAAGATACACTGGTTCTTAATGCAACCGCTGTGTTAGATTAAAAAAAAAAAAATACTTTAGTAAAAAGCACAGCATGCAATAATCTGAGACAGCGCTCAGCCATTCTCCATCATGCTGGAGTCAACAGAGTCAACAGAAATATGAAATAACATCATACATATTCCCTTACCTTTGATGAACTTCCATCAGAATGCAGTGCCAGGAATCCTAGATCCACAATAATTTGTTGTTTTGTTTTATAATGTCCATTACTTCTGTCGAATTAGCAACTTTGGCTAGCATGTGTAGTGCATGTGTCCAAACACTTGCGCAATTGAATGAAAACGTTGAACGAAAACTTCAAAAAGTGGTATTACAAGTCGAATAAACTGGTCAAACTCAGTTGAGAATCAATCTTCAGGATGTTTTTCTCATATATATCCAATAACGTCCCAGACGGAGCATTTCTTCATGCCTATCTAACGCAGTGCAGACAAAGACATCACATGCCCTCTGTGCGTGGCCAAGAACTGGCAATCTGCCTGACCTGTCACTCCAAAGGCTCTCATCCGGTCCCACATGAAGCTATATGCTTCATTCCACGTTCTACTGCCTGTTGACATCTAGTGGAAGGCGTATGAAGTGCATACAGATCCATAAATATAAGGCAATTGAATAGGCGAGGCCTTTCACAGCGACCCATTTCAGAATTTTCACTTCCTGTTTGGAAGTTTGCCTGCCATATGAGTTCTGTTTTACTCACAGATATAATTCAAACAGTTTTAGAAACTTCAGTTTTTTCTATCCAATAGTAATAATAATATGCATATCATATGATCTAGGACAGAGTACGAGGCCGTTTAATTTGGGCACAAATTCATCAAAAAGTGAAAATGTCGCCCCCTATCCCTAAGAAGTTGGTATCTTTACTTTGACAATTGGGTACTTTTTCCACCACTGCTGGAAAAGTAAGTAGAAAGTAAAAGTACACATACCCAAAATATCATGATAGTAGTAGTATAATAGTAATGGCATAATAGCAGTAGTAGTAGTAGTACTTCACTGTAGCTAATTTCCCCCCAATTTCCCCCCAATATCAGAGACTTCGAGCTCAAAACTTAAATGGACTGGAAGAAGATAACGGTAAGTTTTGCGACTAAATACACCCTTTTAGCTAGCTGACCACTGATTTTCATTACAATTTTTTGAATTTGAGCTAGGTTATGAGAGTTTTCAAAAAATTACTATATATACAGTATACTGTATACTGTATATACACATTTTGAGGGAGACACTGTATGTTGTAAAATTTGACTGCGCAACAGACCACACATAATTTAATATCCAACTTTTTATCTCTGAAATATAGCTAACGGCATTGCTAATATTGCCAGATTGGTCACTAAATGTTGATAAAACTGCTTAGTAACCAAAAAATAAATGAGTTTAAGTGTAAGATAACACATTTCACAAAAACAGCTGAACGTTGTCAAGTTTTACCGTATCAATATTGGAGTCGTCTGACGGGGTCATTTCTACTCTGAACCATGAACCTTTTGACACCTATCACTGCAGGCTGTGTTTCATCTTACAAAACCTACATAGAGGCAGTATTTAGTCAAATGTTACAATGTATGTATCAATATTAAAATCATTTTTATTACAGATAACAACAAAGGTGGGTACAGTTTCAGTTATTGTGAAACCTTTCAATGCCTTAGTTATGAATTGTAAATGTTTCTACATATTGAGATGGAGTTATCTTTCTAGAATGTGTATAATATGCCAAGTTATTTAGCTACGTTCCCAACACAGCATGGAGAACGTCAAGAGGAAGCAGTGGAGTCAGGTGGACATGTTCCATGCAGGGATGGCTATCTGCCAGGCTGCCAAGTTTAGACATACTTTGTTTTTAGGAGATAACCACGTGTATGTGAATTTTATCTGCTTGTAACAGTTTAATTTTCATATCTACCAAGGTGCATGGTGTACGTCGGCAGACCCCCGGTCGGTTCACCCATGGTGGTCGCAAGGGACCACCCACCTTGCTTGCACCGAGGATGAAAATTATCTGGAGCAGTACTGTACCTACTGCACCAGCCATGGGTTCCCCTTCACCAGACAGAGGCTGATGAAATCAGAAGGTATCTGGAGTTCTATGTGTTAATGTATGTAGAATGCTGGACTGACTGTTCTCAATTTGTGTGATGTAAATGTGGATGTATATTGTGATGCCAAAATAAACATTTTCATCCAAGATGGAGGATTTTCATTCTATTCTCTTCCAGGTTTCAGCACCCAGGGAAGACAATCCCACTACTGGGGAAGAGGTGTTGGGAAATGATCAGGAGGAGGCACAAGAACCTGAGCATGAGGAGGCTGGACACCCTGGACAGGGTGAGAGCTGAGTCCATGGACACCTTCTTCACTTCTCATGAGAAGCACTTGGAGGAGAGGGGGTTGAGGGAGAAACCCAGACAAATCTATAAGTGTGACGAGTCTGGGTTTAGTAGCAGTCAGAGCAGGCACAAAGTGCTGGCCCCCTGAGGCGCAAAACACGTGTTCCAGCATGCTCTGCGGACCAAGGAGCACATCACCGAGCAGGCCTGCTTCAGAGAGAGAGGACGAGACAGAGAGAGATGACATACCCCCCGTTTATCATCTACTCCAAGTGTTTCCCCTGCGGCCACAACACATTGGGAGGCCCCTCCCAATTCTTGTATGGACGGTCAAACAGTGGCTACATTGACGGGGACCTGTTCAGGAAGTGGTCTGAGTACTTCAAAAAGCATACAGTGAAAGAGCGCCCTCTCCTTCTTCTCTTCGATGGGCACAAGATCCACGTGGACCCGGAGGTGATGGCGGCAGCACTAAGGGAAGACCTCTTTGTCTTCCACCACACTGCACCTATAACCTGTAGCCTCTGGATGTGGCATAGTCTGGCTCTTTAAAGGCTGAGTTCTCCAAGGTAGCTGGAGACCTCAGCCATGTTGACCACTCCTACATGGTAAACAAATCAGAATTTGCCAGAGCACTCCGCTACCTGTACCAGCGCTGCAAGGACATGCGCTATGTGGTGGAAGGGTTTAAGAAATGTGGCCTCTTCCTTTTTGACCCTTCAGCCATTGAAAGGTCCCGTCTAATGCCGTCTTGGTCCCTACCGGGTCCCACCACCGCCTCTCCTTGAATAGCAGCACTGTGTCGTCCACCAGCACCTCCTCCCCAGCGACCACAGGAGGACCCCCAGCCCCTGCTCCAGTCCTAGAAGAGCACCCCCTAATAGAGGGGCTGATAGCGAAGGACCTGGGGCATATCCTAACTGTCCTGAAGTATCGGCTATACCGATACAGAAGACTCCCAGTTGTTGCCGCATGCCTCACCGGGGAGTAAAACACGTGCCAGTGGCAGGAGACGGGTGGGAAGGAGAGGGCCGAGGCAGAGGAGAAAGGGCATCGGGCAGCCCTCAGAACACAGAGGGCACAGGAGAGGGCTGCTATGGATGAGACCATTGATGCCATCGCCTCTGCTGCACGCCCCACAGGAATCTCCCCTGACAGCTGCGTCACCACCGCCAGTGCGCAACACCTGTCTCCCAGTGTGCAACACCTGTAGGAGCCGCCGGAGCCTCCTGCTGCCAACGTAGGCCACGTGCCTGTTCTCTCAGCCACACCACTGTCGGTCCTTCAACCCCACCACCACAAACACTAGCTCCTCCAAGCCATTGTCAGCGGTTTCATCCACCACCACGATGCACACCACCCCCCTGTCTGTCACCACTGAAGCGGCCTCCTCTGGACCAATTACCTCCTCCATCTCCTCTAGTCACACCACCACAGCAGCCTTGTCTCGTGTCCCTGCCCCCTGCAATTTGAATACAGCCACCTCCATGAACGCATGCTCAATTATGAAAAAAATACTGTTTATGTTTTTTTTTTAACTGCAATGTTTTAAATGTTTCTCTTTACATATCTACAGTCCATAGCACCAGCTCTCAAGGCATGTCCACCTCCTCCAAAACTTCTACAGCTTCCTCCAGAGGTATTGATGTAAAAAGTAGAAAATTGTTTTCATGAAACATGCTCTGTCTGACACGACTGTTTCTCTCTGCAGCACAGAAAAGGAAGAGAACAGCTCCAGCAGCCACCTCTGTCACTCCACCCATGGCTCCACCCTCAGGTACTTCATCATCTGGTTGTTTTTCTCTCTCAGTTGTGTCAGTTACTAGTATTGCTGGAGTACTTCTACATTTACAAACCATGTTAATCAATTTAATTATAATTTTTATAAAACAAGACACCACCTGCAGTGCTCGCTGCAGAGAGCGTTATCTGCTTGCAAGCTCCCCACAGGAACGTGAGTCCGATGTGCCATGGGTGTGCTGTGACTGACAGCACTGGTTCCACTGCAGGTTTCATTGTGATTTCTGTGACAATATAGGGATGGAGGTCAATACTTAATTCTTTGTTTTCATATGCAATTATTTATTAGGAAAGAAATTCTTCTAAATTGTCCTCGCAGTGGCAGACCACGTGTAACAACACCTGCACAGGATCGGTACATCGGAACATCACACCTGCAGGACAGGTACAGGATGGCAACAATAACTGCCCGAATTACAACAGGAATGCACAACCCCTCCGTCAGTGCTCAGACTGTCCGCAATAGGCTGAGAGAGGCTGGACTGAGGGCTTTTAGGCCTGTTGTAAGGCAGGTCCTCTCCAGACATCATCGGCATTAACGTCGCCTATGGGGACAAACCCACCGTCGCTGGACCAGACAGGACTGGCAAAAAGTGCTCTTCACTGATGAGTCACATTTTTTTCTCACCAGGGTTGATGATCGGATATGCGTTTATCGTCGAAGGAATGAACATACACTGAGGCCTGTACTCTGGAGTGGGATCGGTTTGGAGGTGGAGGGTCTGGGGTGGTGTGTCACAGCATCATCGCACTGAGCTTGTTGTCATTGCAGACAATCTCAACACTGTGCGTTACAGGGAAGACATCCTCCTCCCTCATGTGGTACCTTTCCTGCAGGCTAATCCTGATATGACACTCCAGCATGACAATGCCACCAGCCATACTGTTACGGCTTTGTAGAAGGAGTGGACCAAGGCGCAGCGTGGTAAGCGTACATCGTCTTTTTATTGATGACACCAAAACAAAATAACAAAGTCAAAAAAACGAAAGTGCACAGTTCTGTAAGGCTAAAAAACTATACAGAAAACAAGATCCCACAACTGAAGGTGGGAAAAATGGCTGCCTAAGTATGGTCCCCAATCAGAGACAACGATAGACAGCTGCCTCTGATTGGGAACCATACCCGGCCAACAAAGAAATATACAAACTAGAATGCCCACCCCAAATCATAACCTAACCTAACCAAATAGAGAAATAAAAAGGCTCTCTAAGGTCAGTGCGTGACAGTACCCCGCCCTCCCCCCCCCACCAAGAAGGTGCGGACTCCAGCCGCCTCCAGTCTCCAGTATGGGAGGGTCTAGGTGGGCATCTATCCTCGGTGGTGGCTCCGGTTCGGGATGTATTCCCCACTCTGTACGCTGATCCCTCCGCTTCTGTGGAACCGGTCTGTGGATCGTCGCTGGAGACTCCGGACCATGGATCGTTGCCAGAGGAACCGGACCGTGGATCATCGCCGGAGGCTCTGGACTGGGAACCCCCGCTTTTGGCTCTGGACTGCAGCTCGTTGCTGGAAACTCTGGACTGCTGACCGTCGCTGGAGACTTCGGACTGCGGTCCGTCGCTGGAGGCTCGGGACAGCGGACAGTCGCTGGAGGCTCCGGGCCATGGATTATCACTGGAGGCTTCGTGCCATGGATCATCACTACAGGCTCCGGGCAATGGATCATCACTGGAGTCTTCGTTCCATGGATCATCACTGGAGGCTTCGGGCCATGGATCATCACTGGAGGCTTCGTTGGTGGTGCCGGAACAGGTCTCACCGGACTGAGGATACCCACTTTAGCTCGGTGAGTGTGGAGAGCTGGCACAGGACGGCTAAGGCACAGGCTAAGAAGGCGCACTGGAGGCATAGTGCATATAGCCGGCGTATGATATACTTGGCCATGGAGGCGCACTGGAGGTCTGGAGCGCAGAGCTGGCACAACGCGTCCTGGCTGAATACCCCCTGTAGCACGGCAAGCGCGGACAGCTGGCAGAGGCCGCACTGGGTTATGCTGGCGAACTGGGGATACCGTGCGTAGAGCTGGCGCAGGATATCCTGGGCAGAAGAGATGCACCGGAGACCAGGAGCGCTGAGCCGGCATAATCCGTCCTGGCTGAATGCCCACTCTAGCACCGCAACTGCCGGGATCTTGCACAGAGCGCACGGGGCTGTGGATGCGCACTGAAGGCACGGTGCACAGAACCGGAAAACGTGGCACTTGAACCGTGACCAACTCCTCATTGTGTTTACAGGGAGTTGGTCTCGTTCACCCCTTAGTTCCGTTCGTTCCGCTCGCCAACCTGTGTCCCTCCCCTCAATTTTTGGGGAAGGCTGCCTCTCTTGCTTCCGTCCTTGCCGTGACTCCTGGTATCGCCGCCGTTCCTCACTCGCTCCTTCCGCCTGTTTCCACGGCAGGCTCTCATGCCCTGCAATTACCTCCACCCATAACCATGATGTCCTCCACTCCGAGGCACGCTGCTTGGTCCGTTGGTCGTGGGATCTTCTGTTACGGCTCTCGTTTGTAGAAGGAGTGGACCAAGGCACAGCGTGGTAGACGTCTTTTTATTGATGACACCAAAACAGTTCTGTAAGGCAAAGAACCTAAACAGAAAACAAGATCCCACAACTGAAGGTGGGAAAAAGGGCTGCCTAAGTATGACTCCCAATCAGAGAAAACGATAGTCAGCTGCCTCTGATTGGGAACCATATCTGGCCAACAAAGAAATATACAAACTAGAATGCCAACCCCAAATCACACCCTGACCTTACCACAGGTCAGGGCGTGACACATACGGCTCGTTCTGTGCGTAATTTCCCTCAAGACAGGAATGTCTGTGTTCTGCCAAAGAGCCCGGATCTCTAACCCATTGAGCACGTCTGGGACCTGTTGGATCGGAGAGTGAGGGCTAGGGCAATTCCCCCCAGAAATGTCAGGGAACTTGCAGGTGCCTTGGTGGAAGAGTGGGGTAACATCTCACAGCAAAAACTGGCAAATCTGGTGCAGTCCATGAGGAGGAGATGCGCTGCAGTACTTAACTTCTTATGACTGAAATCCTGGTAACGGGATCGATATGACAACAGTCAGTGAAAGTGCAGGGCGCCAAATTCAAACAACAGAAATCTCATAATTAAAATTCCTCAAGCATACATGTATCTAATACCATTTTAAAGGTAATCTTGTTGTTAATCCCACCAAAGTGTCCGAATTCAAATAGGCTTTTCAGCGAAAGCACCACAAATGATTATGTTAGGTCACCGCAAAATCACAGACAAACACAGTAATTTTTGCAGCCAAAGACAGGAGTCACAAAAAGCAGAAATAGAGATACAATTCATCACTAACCTTTGATGATCTTCATCAGATGACACTCATAGGACTTCATGTTACACAATACATATATGTTTTGTTCGATAAAGTTAATATTTATATACAGAAACCTCAGTTTACATTGGCGCCATGTTCAGAAATGCCTCCAAAATATCCAGAGAAATTGCAGAGAGCCACATCAAATAACAGAAATACTCATCATAATTTTTGATGAAAGATACATGTTTTACATAGAATTAAAGATACACTTGTTCTTAATGCAACCGCTGTGTCAGATTTCCAAAAGCTTTACGGCAAAACACAATATTCAATAATCTGAAAACAGCGTTCAGCCACAAAAGCAAGCCATACAGTTACCAGTCAAATTGTGCAGTCAACAAAACTCATAAAAGCATTATAAATCTTCACTTACCTTTGCTGATCTTCGCCGGAATGCACTGCCAGTACTCCCACTTCCACAAGAAATGTTTGTTTTGTTCGGTAATGTCCATCATTTATCTCCAAATAGCTACTTTTGTTAGCGCGTTTGGTAAACAAATCCAAAGTCACTAAGCCCGTTCACTAAAAGCTGACGAAATGTCCAAAAGTTCCGTAACAGTCAGTAGAAACATGTCAAATGATGTATTGAATCAATCTTTAGACTGTTTTTAACATAAATCTTGAATAACGTTCCAACCGGAGAATTACATTGACTTCAGATGAGCGATGGAACAGAGCTCCCTCTCATGTGAACGCGCATGAGCATGGTCAGGTCATGGCAGACCTGACTAATTCCCCTCTCATTCGGCCCCCCTTCACAGTAGAGGCATCAGACAAAGTTCCACAGACTGTTGACATCTAGTGGAAGCAGCAGGAAGTGCTCATCCATATCACGCTGTGATTTCAATAGGATCTTGGTTGAAAATCGATCAGCCTCATAATTCCCACTTCCTGTTTGGATTTTTTCTCAGGTTTTTGCCTGCCATATGAATTATTTTATACTCACAGACATCATTCAAAAAGTTTTAGATATTTCAGAGTGTTTTCTATCCAATATGAATAATAATATGCATATATTAGCAACTGGGACTGAGGAGCAGGCAGTTTAATATGGGCACCTCTGTGCACCTTTCATCCAAGCTACTCAATACTGCCCCTTCAGCCATAAGAAGTTAATGCAGCTGGTGGCCACACCAGATACTGACTGTTACTTTTGATTTTGACCCCCCCCCCTTTGTTCAGGGAAACATTATTCCATTTCTGTTAGTCACATGTCTGTGGAACTTGTTCAGTTTATGTCTCAGTTGTTGAATCTTGTTATGTTCATAGAAATATGTATTTACACATGTTAAGTTTGCTGAAAATAAACACAGTTGACTGTGAGAGGACTTTTCTTTTTTTGCTTAGTTTATTTAATTTCATACAAACTTTCGTTTCTGAGAGGAAATGTATTTAAACAATTGAAAGTGATATGAACATTTGCAATGCAGTTGGTTATACAAAGAAACTGTAGTATTGTAGAATTAATAATGCATTATCTATTACCTGTTCTTCTCTGCTGTTTATAACAACCAACTCTCCATCCATTGTTCTGCACTCCTTCTGACCGGCCCCAGCTGTGTTCATCGTGGAGGAGAGATAATAACAGCTGGTGCCAAACTTCCACCATCCAGCTAGACAGGGTTTCTCTGAGAAACACAACAGAACAGCAGGCATTCAAAAGTCTACAAATATACTACATCTCTTCTATGTACTAAATGAAATGAATGAACTACACTCACCATAGAACCTAACCCTGGCCTGTAGCTGGTCTCTCTCTGTTGAGTAGTGATGACCAATGACTCCATCTGTAAAAAGGAAGAGTTAATTAAAAATGTAATTTCCTCACCATTGATGATTATGTAGGCTACTTAAGTCTCAGTGACAACATACTAAACTTACAGTAGACAGACAGGCCTATGATCCCAGCCAATAAGAGAACACACAGCAGCCCCAGAAACACTGCAGCAATTCCAGAGGGTCTCTTCCACCACTGAAAATGCACTAAATCACAAATTGTTAAAGTAAGTAAAGTAATCTTTGGAAATGTGTTTTACTGTATCATCCAGGATTGGGACAAATAAAGCTATAGCAATACAGGGTAACATCACCTCTTCAATGTGTGTAATTTGTGTGTGTGTGTGTGTGTGTGTGTGTGTGTGTGTGTGTGTGTGTGTGTGTGTGTGTGTGTGTGTGTGTGTGTGTGTGTGTGTGTGTGTGTTCATGCAATCTTACCAGAAGCAACAACTCCATCTCTTGGACTGGGTTTGAAGTCTCTTACATTGGAATATATTTGGCCATCAATGTCTGTGTTCTTCATTGCATCAGGCTCATCGTCTTCAAATCTATCTGGGATTTCATAGACTCCTTCTGACATCTTAACACACTTGTGGTCAAATACAGTAACTTCTACTTCTACTTCTAACCTCAACTCTAATATATGTCTGTAGCTGTGTCTTCTCCCTGCACTGTCCTGCGTCTGTGTGATTTACTGTAGTGACACTATTTTTTAAACGTTCAACCACAGTGAAGGGGAAACTGGTCACCACGTGACTTGAACCAGCCTTAGTTCCTACTCTGAACATGTGTGTTTCCCAGTGTTCATCAGTTTTAAACATGTGATTCAACTTAAGTGATAATATACTACATGATATGACTCTATATCATGCTATATGATGTATGTGTGGGTCACAGGGTCCCAATTCTGGATACATTCACATATAACCTACATACAGTATATCCTGACTAAATGTACAGCACCCCCAGCCTTCAAATGGAGAGACACTTATGTCTTGCACTCTGTGACCGGCGGTGCAGGGGGAAGTTGCCACAAGACACTGATCTTAGGACCGTTTTGAATTTCCACCACAAGTGGTTAAAGTTAGGATTTTGGGAGGGAAACCTGATTCTAGATCTGTACCATATAGGCTCTTTGCTCTATCTATGCTTAATGTGAAGAAATACTCAGAATGAAAAAGCAGAAGTTCCGACAACATCTCCATAGTTTCAGTTTGAAGGGAAATGAAAGAAGAATAAAAACCCTTCACATGTTTTATGACAAAAAGTTCATATCTCCACCCTGTCTTTTAGTACAACATAACATATACATACTGGTTACATCTAATGACACAACTCTCTCTGCACTGATTCCACTGTTCCACATGACATCTACCTACATGAACTATTATACAACTCTACAGCTCTACTCTATTCCACAGGAGGAGAGAAAGCATCACACAGATCCTTAGATACAGGGACAGAGTCAAAGGTGGCCCTCTGGTTGATGTAGTACTAACTACAGGTACATCTGTAGTGTTGGTGACAGACACCTGGGTGGATGTAGTACTAACTACAGGTACAGCTGTAGTGCTGGTGACAGAGACCTGGGTGGGTGTAGTACTAACTACAGGTACAGCTGTAGTGTTGGTGACAGAGACCTGGGTGGATGTAGTACTAACTATAGGTACAGCTGTAGTGTTGGTGACAGAGACCTGGGTGGATGTAGTACTAACTACAGGTACAGCTGTAGTGTTGGTGACAGAGAACTGGGCACAGTTACCCAAAGCATATTAAGGCTAAATTAATCTTAGAACAATAGGATCCTGTGGTAATAACAATGGAGCCTTAAAATGCTTTTGGGAAACTGGGCCCTGGGCTATAGAGCTCCCTACCATCTCAACAGAGTCCTTCATTGAGCCCTGAGACACACCCACATTGCCTGTCCACCACCATCAGTTCCACCTCCTTTGAAGAGCAGGTGGTGCTGCAGGCCACCCGGGTCACATTCTCGACCCTGGGGCCCAACGCCATAGAAGTGTTCAGGGTCCCGTTGCCTTGGCATAAGGTGACACAGATGATGCCTGTCCAGTTGACACCGTCGGTCAGAGAGCTGCCAGTAAAGAGACGCTGCAGTCAGCTGGGTGGGGGGTGGGGGGGGGGGGGGGGGGGGGTTGTCACCTGGAGGAAGGGGAGATGGAGGTCAGTACATTGGGGTCAGTACATTGGACACAACATGAGGTCAGTACATTAGACACAACATGAGGTCAGTACATTAGACACAACATGAGGTCAGTACAGTAGACACAACATGAGGTCAGGACATTAGACACAACATGAGGTCAGTACATTGGACACAACATGAGGTCAGTACATTAGACACAACATGAGGTCAGTACATTAGACACAACATGAGGTCAGGACATTAGACACAACATGAGGTCAGTACATTGGACACAACATGAGGTCAGGACATTAGACACAACATGAGGTCAGTACATTGGACACAACATGAGGTCAGTACATTAGACACAACATGAGGTCAGTACATTAGACACAACATGAGGTCAGGACATTAGACACAACATGAGGTCAGTACAGTAGACACAACATGAGGTCAGTACAGTAGACACAACATGAGGTCAGGACATTAGACACAACATGAGGTCAGGACATTAGACACAACATGAGGTCAGGACATTAGACACAACATGAGGTCAGTACAGTAGACACAACATGAGGTCAGGACATTAGACACAACATGAGGTCTGTACATTAGACACAACATGAGGTCAGTACAGTAGACACAACATGAGGTCAGGACATTAGACACAACATGAGGTCTGTACATTAGACACAACATGAGGTCAGTACAGTAGACACAACATGAGGTCAGGACATTAGACACAACATGAGGTCAGTACAGTAGACACAACATGAGGTCAGGACATTAGACACAACATGAGGTCTGTACATTAGACACAACATGAGGTCAGGACATTAGACACAACATGAGGTCAGGACATTAGACGCAATATGAGGTCAGTACAGTAGACACAACATGAGGTCAGGACATTAGACACAACATGAGGTCTGTACATTAGACACAACATGAGGTCAGTACAGTAGACACAACATGAGGTCAGTACATTAGACACAACATGAGGTCAGGACATTAGACACAACATGAGGTCAGGACATTAGACACAACATGAGGTCAGGACATTAGACACAAAAAGAGATCAGTACATTAGAAACACAACATAAGGTCAGTACATTAGACAAAACATGAGGCCTGTGCAGTAGACGGAAATTGAGGTTATACAGTTTCTCCTGATAAGAAAGTCCTCTGTTCTCAGGAATCAGCTATAAAGATAAACTGGTGCAGAAATTGTCCCAACCTCAACCTCTATGTTACACTTGTATTATCTTCCTCTCTACAGTTGCCTTTTATTCTGTGGATGATATCATAAACAGTTAGTTAAAGACTCAGAGACAGAAACAGCAGAGACAGAAAGAGACACAGACAGAGAGACAACAATAGTACCAGAACCTGAGTACAGACAGAAAACACAGTACGTTTTTGGATATGTCTGAGGTCATCTCTGCTGAGCCAGATATGACCAAGAAGGTAAAGTTTGACAGAGGTGAGATGAAGGAGAAGATTGTGGTTATCTATGTCAGTGCAGACACCCTGAGAGACGGTGAGACCAGCACCAAGAGAGAAGAGACAGAGGACACTGCTCCTAATAATGGACCAGGAGACCAGCACTCAGGTAACACACACACACACACACACACACACACACACACACACACACACACACACACACACACACACACACACACACACACACACACACACACACACACACACACACACACACACACACACACACACACACACACACACACACACACACACACACACACACACACACACACAACATGAGGTCAGTATAGTAGACAAAACATGAGTTCCGTACATTATACACAACATGAGGTCAGTATAGTAGACACAACATGAGGTCAGGACATTAGACACAACATGAGGTCAGGACATTAGACACAACATGAGGTCAGGACATTAGACACAACATGAGGTCAGTACATTAGACACAACATGAGGTCAGTATAGTAGACACAACATGAGGTCAGGACATTAGACACAACATGAGGTCAGTACAGTAGACACAACATGAGGTCAGGACATTAGACACAACATGAGGTCAGGACATTAGACACAACATGAGGTCAGGACATTAGACACAACATGAGGTCAGTACATTAGACACAACATGAGGTCAGTATAGTAGACACAACATGAGGTCAGGACATTAGACACAACATGAGGTCAGGACATTAGACACAACATGAGGTCAGTACATTAGACACAACATGAGGCCTGTGCAGTAGACGGAAATTGAGGTTATACAGTTTCTCCTGATAAGAAAGTCCTCTGTTCTCAGGAATCAGCTATAAAGATAAACTGGTGCAGTAATTGTCCCAACCTCAACCTCTATGTTACACTTTTATTATCTTCCTCTCTACATTTCCCTTTTATTCTGTGGATGATATCATAAACCACTTTCTCACACATCCAGTTGAGTTTGCTGTCACATGACATGTTATTCCATGACTTTAGAGGACTCTGATCTTCGTGTATCTCAGCACAGTCCTCGTCCCCAGTAGGACCTGCATTATCAGGCTGTTTGGCATACCAGTACCTAAAGGGTTAACAACAGTCAGATATCATGGTTATTACCAGTACCTACAGGGTTAAAAACAGTCAGATATCATGGTTAATACCAGTACCTACAGGGTTAAAAACAGCAGGATTTCATGGTTAATACCAGTACCTACAGGGTTAAAAACAGTCAGATATCAAGGTTAATACCCGTACGTACAGTGTTAAAAACAGCAGGATTTCATGGTTAATACCAGTACCTACAGGGTTAACAACAGTCAGATATCATGGTTAATACCAGTACCTACAGGGTTAAAACAGTCAGATATCATGGTTAATACCAGTACCTACAGGGTTAAAACAGTCAGATATCATGGTTAATACCAGTAGCTACAGGGTTAAAAACAGTCAGACATCACATCATAATACTAAATAATATGTCGACATCTTATAGTTAACTGTGTTGACTGCTATCATCAATGTCAGTAACCTGCATAGAAAAAGGTTGAATGGAGCCTCCAGATTAGTTATCATCTCTCACCTTGTGGTCAGTGGGGTGCCGTCCACCCATTTCCAGGTCCCCTCCTTAACAGAGTCAGTCAGACCAATCCAGACTCTCTTCTTGAGGTTGAAGAGAAATGTCTGTTGTTGAGAAAGATAAATTAGCAGACGTATATGTTTGATCATATCTACCCCCTGCACACCCATTTCCTCTCCGTCTCACCTGTTCCTCTCTGCTGTTTATGATCACCAGGTCTGCTCCTCTCTCCAGACAGGCCTCTCTGCTCTCCTTCCAGGTTTTAGTCTCAGTAGACAGGAAGTACCAACTGGATGCAAACTTCTTCCAGCCTTCAGGACAGGTTTGAAAATATTGATGAACATACGAATTTCCTTCAATTTATCACACTGGACACTTAATGAAAGAACACAGAATGATGATTAGTTGTGTGGGATTAATGATAATGTATTACTGTAGGTTTACTCACTGAGATTGCTAAGCCTCCAGTTAAGAAACTCTCTCTCAGTCTGTAGCTGGTCTCTCTCTTTAGTCATGGTGTTGTAACTGGTCTTTAGCTGGTCTCTCTCTTTAGTCAGGGTGTTGTAACTGGTCTGTAGCTGGTCTCTCTCTTTAGTCAGGTTGTTGTAGCTGGTCTGTAGCTGTTCTATCTCTGCAGATGAGTTGGTCTTATAGGCTATGAAGCTCTTAGAGACCCCATCATCTGTTATAACAACAACAAAGTGTATCAATAAAATAGATAATCTGGTGAATTGTAAGTGAATGCTGGTGAAATGTAGGAATTGTAACTTAAGACTTACAGTAGACAGACAGGCCTATGATCCCAGCCAGTAGGAGAACACACAGCAGCCCCAGACACACTGCAGCAACTCTGGAGGATCTCTTCTCTGAGCTATCAGGTTCTGTGGACACAGGTACTGTACATAGCATCAATGAGACACAATAACACTTTTAAAGTGATGTTTTCTCACCCCATCTCTCTTCCTGTTGAGGGGGACTTGTTGTTGTTAAAGATACAGCTTCTCACATTAACATGAAATATAGTGACCAGTTAGTTATCTCCTAGCCTTGCTAACGTTAGCCAGCTAGCTAGTGTTAGTAGAATTCATATGTTTAGGACATTCGTAACATATACAAATTGTAATTCGTAACATGTGTCATGACGTTGGGTTGGGGGTAGGTTTACGACAGTCATAAATACCTCTTTCCCCCTTTTTCTCTCTCCCCACTATAACTGATGTGACATAAGGAAACCCATGGGTTAACATAGAGATTCTGGGTAACATCAGAAGTTGGGGGAAATTAACTATATTCTGGTAATCCAACCCACTGTACATATGCGGTGGTACTTAAGGTATATTATGTCAGTTCGGTTGCCCTCTGACACATTTTCATCAATGATAGAATGACAAACGCTACTGTGAAAAGTCTAAACGTCAGAGGTATCGGATTCACATGGAATTGTTGTTTAATTCAAATGTTTGAATATGACATTGTTTGTGAAGAGGTGAAATGTAATTTTACCTTCCAAATGAATTTTACCTTCCAAACCCCTGTGAAGAGACCTGGGTAATAGACTTTTCAGACACACCCCTCTACCTCCACTATATAAAGCCAGTGACAAAAATGTAACTTCCTGTTCCGGGTACATTTTGGATGACGATCCGATGTCAAGATGGTTCAGACAATAACTACAGAACTAGGCCAACATCAGCATGGACTTTGATTGTGAATGGTATGAACTTTGAACTCGTGTTCACTACAGAAGTGATATCTCCTAGCCGTTGAGTTGGCAACAGCTGCTACAAACGCAGGTTAGGAAGGACAGTCCGAGTATCCCGTCTTCCACACACAACGTTACTACAAAGTATCCCGTGACAACCAGAGACATTCTCCAAAGGACAGAGGACTCGGGTTGGCGATACGTTCTTCCATCTACCACCAACCTACTGAAGCGCAGCTCAGAGTAAATATGTATTGCATTTTCTTTCTCAAATGGGCGGTAATTTAGAATGCATCAGATACTGCATCAGATACACAGCTCGCCTATGTTCCAATCTCCCGCTCTTTCACTAAGACTCAGCCCATTCCCTTTGTGTAACAAGCTGTCATATCTATTCCGCCCGCTAGGGACGTTTTCTGTATGACGTAATTTGTGATCAAGTTATGATTTAATTGTATATGTGTGATTCTGTGTGATTAGTTAGGTATTTAGTAAATAAATAATTAAACCCAATTTTGTATTGCTGATTCAACTTGTTAGCCAGGATTCTTGCAGACAATCAAGGACTTACAACTTTCAGATGAGACTGAATATAATGACGATTAATGTGACGGCTATTTAGTAAAATATTACAAAATCTTTAAGAGTTTATTCGAAAGATAACAGCTCTATAAATATTATTTCGTGGTGTCCCTCTCTAGTTAATTAATATTTACATGATTAGTTCAATCAGGTAATATTAATTACGGAGAAATAATTTTATAGAATAGCATGTCATAGCAATCAATCTGGCATAGTCAAAGACACGACACATGTCATACAAAATGTAAATAGTAACATCATAGAAATTGTAATTTGTAACATACAATATGAATCATGGTGTCACGCCCTGAACTTAGAGATCCTTTTTATGTCTCTATTTGGTTTGGTCAGGGTGTGATTTGGGGTGGGCATTCTATATTTTTGTTTTCTATGATTTTGTATTTTTATGTTTTGGCCGGGTATGGTTCTCAATCAGGGACAGCTGTCTATCATGGTCTCTGATTGGGAACCAAACTTAGGTAGCCCTTTTCCCTCCTTTCTTGGTGGGAAGTTAACTTTGTTTGTGGCACATAGCCCTTACGGTTGTTTTGTATTGTTTATTGTTTTTTGTCGGCGTCTGTAACGAACGTCGTCGGGAGAAGGAGAAGAGGACCAAGGTGCAGCATGGTAAGTGTTCATATTTTAATCAATCAACTGAACACTGAACAAAACAACAAAAACGACAAACGAACAGTTCTGTAAGGTGACGATACACAAAACAGAAAACAACTACCCACAAACACAGGTGGGAACAGGCTACCTAAGTATGGTTCTCAATCAGAGACAACGATAGACAGCTGCCTCTGATTGGGAACCATACCAGGCCAAACACATAGAAATACAAAACAAGGACAACATAGAACACCAGACATAGAATGCCCACCCAAACTCACGCTCTGACCAACCAAAATAGAGACATAAAAAGGATCTCTAAGGTCAGGGCGTGACAGCGGCATCCTAAATAAAAGGAATATGTACGCTCACCACGCTGCGCTTTGGTCCTCTTCATTCGACGGCCGTGACACATGGACATCCACAAATTGATACATATCATATGAAACCTATCATATTACACTAAATGGAGTGACTCGGATTTACGTACAGAATAATAAGAAATGCAATGAGACCAGATGGAAATACACAGTAGCAATTTGCATTGGACTTTATGAACATGAAAATGAATGTTTCAGCAGTTAGTGTACATCCTAAAATACAGAGCTTCGAACATTTCAGAACATTTAACCTCTAGTCTTAAAGGAACAACGTTTCCTTTAGGAGATGTAGTATTTAGCGTTTCATGTGTCCTTTTCCACAAGTATATCAATTCAAAAGCTTCCCTTGTGAAGTAAGACCTATATTTGGAAGACACATTGTATTCTGTTTTTGAATATTAATAATCTGTTTGTTACAGTTTATTTTACTCAGTTGAATTTTGAAGCCTTGGAGCATGGGGCATCAGCCAACCTCATCACATTAACATAGGCACAATTGTTTATGCGGCAAGTGGAAGGATAATAACCATTAGTTTAAACTTCCACGTGTGTGTCTCTATGACTACGGTGTATTTACCAGTGTTCTGAGATTCAGGTTGTTTATCTATGGTCCTGTTCACAGTATCCTGTCCACAGCTCTTCCTGTCTACATTAGCATAAATATCCTCAGACTGCTCCATATAAAGGCTAATTCTAATTGCCCCCTTAAAATATACTTTGGTACTTTATGTATCTACACACAGTACAACAGACAGTATATTATGTTTTATATCCTGTTAAACAGCTGCTTTAGCTTAACAGTCTGTTGTGTCTGAGAACGTACAGTGTTACAGGTGTAGGGAGGACTTCACACCTTAACCAGTGGTTTGAGCAGACAGCAACCTCCAGGAAGAGACACAACAGCAGATAGACACCATGATGAGTGTGTGGATATGTAGCAGGCAGGTCCACTGGTGTATGGTGCATTGTGTTGCCGTTGGTAACCTACACGTTGTCCCTTGTACAGTGAAGGTTGTGAGTCATTCTCACCTTCTATTAGCATTGCTTTTGTGTGAGTGAGTTTCCTCTCAGTAATGTTCTGCCCTCTGTGTGGGTCCAGGTAACACTGTTTAAAGTATCCAATCACATTTAATCAGGAAGCTGGTAGACCTTGTTAAAACTTCTTATGGCTGCAGGGGCAGTATTGAGTAGCTTGGATGAAAAGGTGCCAAGAGGTGCCCAGAGTAAACTGCCTGCTCCTCAGTCCCAGTTGCTAATATATGCATATTAATATTAGTATTGGATAGAAAACACTGACGTTTCTAAAACTGTTTGAATGATGTCTGTGAGTATAACATAACACATATGGCAGGCAAAAACCTGAGAAAAAAATCCAACCAGGAACTCATCGCCTATCAAATACACAGTGAGATATGGGTCAGTTTGCACTTCCTACGGCTTCCACTAGATGTCAACAGTCTGTAGAACCTTGGCTGATGCCTCTACTGTGAAGTGGGGCCGAAGGAGACGGGAATGAGTAAGGTCTATCATGAGCTGACCATGCTCTGACCATGCACGTTCACATGAGAGGGAGCTCTGTTCCATCGCACTTCTGAAGACAATGGAATTCTCCGGTTGGAACATTATTGAAAATGTATGTTAAAAACATCCTAAAGATTGATTCAATACATCGTTTGACATGTTTCTACTGACTGTTACGAAAATTTTGGACATTTCGTCTGCTTTTAGTGAACGCACTTCCTGACTTTGGATTTGTTTACCAAACACGCTAACAAAAATAGCTATTTGGACATAAATTATGGACATTATCGAACAAAACAAACATTTCTTGTGGAAGTGGGAGTCCTGGGAGTGCATTCCAACGAAGATCAGCAAAGGTAAGTGAAGATTTATAATGCTATTTATGAGTTTTGTTGACTGCACAATTTGGCGGGTAACTGTATGGCTTCCTTTTGTGGCTGAACGCTGTTCTCAGATTATTGAATATTGTGCTTTTGCCGTAAAGCTTTTTGAAATCTGACACAACATGTATCTTTCATCAAAGTTTATGATGAGTATTTCTGTTATTTGATGTGGCTCTCTGCAATTTTCCGGATATTTTGGAGGCATTTCTGAACATGGCGCCAATGTAAACTGAGGTTTTTGGATTTAAATATGAACTTTATCGAACAAAACATATACAGTGGGGAGAACAAGTATTTGATACACTGCCGATTTTGCAGGTTTTCCTACTTACACAGCATGTAGAGGTCTGTAATTTTTATCATAGGTACACTTCAACTGTGAGAGGCGGAATCTAAAACAAAAATCCAGAAAATCACATTGTATGATTTTTAAGTAATTAATTTGCATTTTATTGCATGACATAAGTATTTGATCACCTACCAACCAGTAAGAATTCCGGCTCTCACAGACCTGTTAGTTTTACTTTAAGAAGCCCTCCTGTTCTCCACTCATTACCTGTATTAACTGCACCTGTTTGAACTCATTACCTGTATAAAAGACACCTGTCCACACACTCAATCAAACAGACTCCAACCTCTCCACAATGGCCAAGACCAGAAAGCTGTGTAAGGACATCAGGGATAAAATTGTAGACCTGCACAAGGCTGGGATGGGCTACAGGACAATAGGCAAGCAGCTTGGTGAGAAGGCAACAACTGTTGGCGCAATTATTAGAAAATGGAAGAAGTTCAAGATGACGGTCAATCACCCTCGGTCTGGGGCTCCATGCAAGATCTCACCTCGTGGGGCATCAATGATCATGAGGAAGGTGAGGGATCAGCCCAGAACTACACGGCAGGACCTGGTCAATGACCTGAAGAGAGCTGGGACCACAGTCTCAAAGAAAACCATTAGTAACACATTACGCCGTCATGGATTAAAATACTGCAGCGCACGCAAGGTCCCCCTGCTCAAGCCAGCGCATGTCCAGGCCCGTCTGAAGTTTGCCAATGACCATCTGGATGATCCACAGGAGGAATGGGTGAAGGTCATGTGGTCTGATGAGACAAAAATAGAGCTTTTTGGTCTAAACTCCACTCGCCGTGTTTGGAGGAAGAAGAAGGATGAGTACAGCCCCAAGAACACCATCCCAATCGTGAAGCATGGAGGTGGAAACATCATTCTTTGGGGATGCTTTTCTGCAAAGGGGACAGGACGACTGCACCGTATTGAGGGGAGGATGAATGGGGCCATGTATCGCGAGATCTTGGCCAACAACCTCCTTCCCTCAGTAAGAGCATTGAAGATGGGTCGTGGCTGGGTCTTCCAGCATGACAACGACCCGCAACACACAGCCAGGGCAACTAAGGAGTGGCTCCGTAAGAAGCATCTCAAGGTCCCGGAGTGGCCTAGCCAGTCTCCAGATCTGAACCCAATAGAAAATCTTTGGAGGGAGCTGAAAGTCCGTATTGCCCAGCGACAGCCCCGAAACCTGAAGGATCTGGAGAAGGTCTGTATGGAGGAGTGGGCCAAAATCCCTGCTGCAGTGTGTGCAAACCTGGTCAAGAACTACAGGAAACGTATGATCTCTGTAATTGCAAACAAAGGTTTCTGTACTAAATATTAAGTTCTGCTTTTCTGATGTATCAAATACTTATGTCATGCAATAAAATGCTAATTAATTACTTAAAAATCATACAATGTGATTTTCTGGATTTTTGTTTTAGATTCCGTCTCTCACAGTTGAAGTGTACCTATGATAAAAATGACAGACCTCTACATGCTTTGTAAGTAGGAAAACCTGCAAAATCGGCAGTGTATCAAATACTTGTTCTCCCCACTGTATGTATTTTGTAACATGAAGTCCTATGAGTGTCATCTGATGAAGATCATCAAAGGTTAGTGATTAATGTTATCTCTATTTCTGCTTTTTGTGACTCCTGTCTTTGGCTGTATAAATGGCTGTGTTTTTCTGTGATTTTGCGGTGACCTAACATAATCGTTTGTGGTGCTTTCGCTGTAAAGCCTTTTTGAAATCGGACACTGTGGTGGGATTAACAAGAAGTGTATCTTTAAAATGGTGTGAAATACTTGTATGCTTGAGGAATTTTAATTATGAGATTTCTGTTGTTTGAATTTGGCGCCCTGCACTTTCACTGGCTGTTGTCATATCGATCCCGTTAACGGGATTGCAGCCATAAGAAGTTTTAAAGAATATTGTTCCTTCATTTACTAATCTGTGCTTTGTTATTCTTATTATTAAAGTGATGAGCATAGGTGGGGCGGCAGCGTAGCCTAGTGGTTAGAGCATTGGACTAGTAACCGGAAAGGTTGCAAGATCAAATCCCTGAGCCGACAAGGTACAAAATCTGTCGTTCTGCCCCTGGACAAGGCAGTTACACCGTCATTGAAAATAAGAATTTGTTCTTAACTGACTTGCCTAGTTAAATAAAGGTAAAATAATTGGTCCCACTTTTTTGGGAAAATCACATGACATTTTTCTAATAAAACTAATGAAGAATAATTTTAGAGAGTACAGTATGTCTACATACTCTCCTCTAAATCTAAAAAGAACAATTATTTGTCTTATTTTTTCTCTCTTCTTTATTCTATTAATTTTCTTCTTCCTCCTCTATGTCTCTCTCTGACACTAAGGCTCTATCTCAATTAGTCTCTCCCCTCCTCCGATCTCCTCTCCTCCGTGTCACTGTATCCAACGATCAACATAGTCATTTCTACCAGCTAGCTAATGTTAGTAGAATTCATATGTTTAGGATGTTCATATGTTTATTGTATGTTTTTGCAAATTTGTAACATATCATACACATTGTAATTTGTAACATATCATACAAAATGGATGATGGGCATCCACAATTTGATACATACCATATGAAAGGTAATATATCATATTAAAATGGAGTGTCTCTGATTTACGTACGGAATAATACAAAATGTTTTGAGACTAGGTTGGACTTATCAGCATAGTAATTACTAGACTACCAGAAAAACACTGAGAGAGAGAGCTTCCAATCATGTAAAAATATATGTTTTGACTCATGGATGTCATTCCATGAGAACTGTAGATGTATTATAGAAGCCAAGTACTATTTGCATTTGAAAATGTAATGGAAAGAGAGACAAAATGTGTTGATAATGGTATGCTCATCTTTGACAGTGTCTTTAAAGCTGTAAAAACATAGGACTATGTCTATAAATGAGGAGGATGTTTGTATTACAGTGTCTGACTGTCTGGATCTCTGTGTTGTTTAGGTACTGGTGGACAGGACATGCTGTAAAAACATAGGACTAGATGACCCTGTAAAGACATGGAATGATGATCAATATCATAACTGGATCTGTGAGAAAGTGGTGTAACAATAACCTACTATGACGAAGTCCTCTCTCTCTCTCTCTCTCTCTCTCTCTCTCTCTCTCTCTCTCTCTCTCTCTCTCTCTCTCTCTCTCTCTCTCTCTCTCTCTCTCTCTCTCTCTCTCTCATATGTTGATGGTTGGATACAGTACTGAATGGTTCAGTGATGATTCCACCTAGTGGTTAACATGAGAGAGTAACTCACATAGAGGTGAAATAGTGCTATTACAGACTTGTCTATGGGCTAGGGGAGACTTGTCTACAATCCTAGGGGAGGTGCCTTGGACCTTCTCCTATAATAGGGTTGAGTGTGTTTTACCTGAGTGCTGGTCTCCTGGTCCATTATTAGGAGCAGTGTCTGCTGTCTCTTCTCTCTTGGTGCTGGTCTCACCGTCTCTCAGGGTGTCTGCACTGACGTAGATATCCACAATCCTCTCCTCCATCTCACCTCTGTTAAACTTGACCTTCTTGTTCATATCTGGTTCAGCATAGATGACCTTTGACATCTTTAACAATGCCTGTTTCTTTCTTTCCATGTAGGTCAACTATACATTAAGTCTCTGCTTCTAGAATTAATGTGATGGTCTTCCAACATGGCAACCAGGAGATGTTGTATGTCAACTGCAAGCCCTCTATACGTTAAGTCTCTGCTTCTACTGATATCTCTGTCTCTGAGTCATCTGTGTGTCTCTGTCTGTGTGACTGCTGTAGGTGTTAACTATAAGGAAGTATCAACATAATGACACAGTAGTTATTAATTTAAAAAATAGAATACGTTTGCATGCTTGTGTCCGTGCTTGCGTGCTTGTGTATGTGTGTGTGTGTGTGAGAGAGATTGTTACAGTGGTTAAATCATTCCATGTCTCTACATGGTCATCTTGTCCAGAGTACATCTCAACACAGTCCTCCTGCCCAGGGAATGGGACTTGCTATTTGTGATGATGGACAGGACACTATTATACCAGGAAGATATAGATCATAGAGGGGAAGTGGACAACAAAGGCTAGTTGTTAACATATATTACATATCATATGTAACAGCCCCAAGATAATTCAGGGAGTTTCCAGAACTCCTCCTTCCTTTCACCTTTCTGCTGATTTGGACCCTCTGTTTACTCCCAAATATACATCAACATGTTCAGGAGGTCCAGGACTACAAACATGGGTCATTATAATGTCCATACAATATATTTGACACTACAAACCTGTCCAAGTGGATATTGAGGGTGGGTAGTCTTAACCGGTGAGGATGAGATGACAACAGTAACCACCAGGGCTCTCCTCTACATTTACCTTTTAGTTATTTATCAGACGCTCTTATCCAGAGAGACTTACAGGACCAATTAGGGTTAAGTGCCTTGCTCAAGGGCACATCAACAGATTTTTCACGTAGTCGGCTCAGGATTTCGATGCAGCACCCTTCGGTTACTGGCCAATCAATCTTAACCGCTAGACAACTTGCCTCCCTCTCTCTTAATGAACCTGATTGGTCGAGGAGATTTTGAGTGACAGCTGGTTGAATGACAGAAAAGGTCCACTTCACTTCCCTCTTTTGGGACCCATATGGAGGAACAACAATCAAATATGAGCATTTGATATTGTGCTTATATGTAATTTGACAACAGACTGACTTTCAAAGATTATTAGGAGAACACACAGCAGCCCCAGACACACTGCAGCAACTCCAGAGGGTCTCTTCCACCACTGAACATGTACTGAATCACACATTATTAAAGATCTTTGGTAATGTGTTTTACTGTATCATCCAGGATTGAGACAAATAAAGCTAGAGTACTACAGGATAAGCTCACTTGTTTAATATATTGTGTGTGTGTGTGTGTGTGTGTGTGTGTGTGTGTGTGTGTGTGTGTGTGTGTGTGTGTGTGTGTGTGTGTGTGTGTGTGTGTGCGTGCGTGCGTGCGTGCGTGCGTGCGTGTTCGTGTAATCTTACCTGAAGCAACAACTCCATCTCTTGGACTGGGCTTGAAGGCTCCTACGTTGCCATATAACTGGCCATCGATGTCTGTGTTCTTCATTGCATTAGATTTGTTGTCTTCAAATCCATCTGTGTTTTCATAGACTCCTTCTGACATCTTACAATTGTGCTCAAATACAGTAACTTCTACTTCTAACCTCAACTCTAATGTACGTCTGTAGCTGTGTCTTCTCCCTGCACTGTCCTGCGTCTGTGTGACTTTAAGTAGTGAAACTCTTTATCAGTCAACCAAAGTGTGAGTTCAACACAACACAATCAGCAAGCCACCACGTGACTTGCACCAGCCTTAGTTTGATAATATACTACACGATATGGCTCTATATCATGCCATATGATGAATGTGTGATTTCACAGGGTCCCAAATCTGGATGTGCTAAAATTAATTGGGATCCTGTTAATTCACAGGATATATACTACATATATCTTGACTGAGTTTACAACACCCCCAGCCTTCAAATGGAGAACACATTATGGCTCTCACTCTGTGACTGGTAGTGTAGGGGGAAGTTGTCCCTAGACGCTGATCTTGGGTCAGTTTTGCATTTCCACCACAAATGGTTAAGGTTAGGATCGGGGGAGGGATTGCTGATCATATACCTAATGGAAACTTCCCCCCAGCGTTTGACTGGCCGCCAAATACCATGTACTTTACAGTGCATTCAGAAAGTATTCAGACCCCTTCACTTTTTTCACATTTTGTTACGTTACAGCTTTATTCTAAAATTGATTACATTGTTTTTTCCCCTCATCAATCTACACACAATACCGCATAATGACTAAGCAAAAAAATGTTTTCAGAAATGCTTGCAGGACATATAGAAACACCTATTGTTGACTTTCAAATGAATCATTAGACATAGTTTTACACAAAAGTAACACTAATACATAGCTTTGAAATAAACTTGAGGCCAAAGAGTAACAAGTATTCTGTCCAACCAGAGAGAGAAGAGGAAACTGTAGCTGTCAGAGTGATATGGGTGGAGAACAGTAGCAGGGTTAGTAGTTTCCTGTGTCTGTGAGGTCAGAGCTCAGTACGGCTCAATCTATCAACTACAATGAGGAGAGAGCTGTCTCGTTCCAGGCCGACTATATTGCAGTTGAGTTGCACGCATTAACAAATGGGCATACGATTACTATACAACATGATATGATTAACTGATGTGTTAAACACCAATCCAGGCATTGTGAGATCTGACAGGTGACTTCAATGTAGTCAATCTGGAACGTGGACAATGTCACTAGTGGGGTTGGAGGAGAAAGACGGCGGGACTTGGTAATGAAGGAATCTTTCAGCAGACATCATGTTGACTAGCAGAGACAACAGAGGTCATAGGGTGGCAGTGAACTGTCATAACATCTACTGTCTACCCACAGGTTAACTGTCATAACATCTACTGTCTATCCACAGGTTAACTGTCATACAATCTACTGTCCATCCACAGGTTAACTGTCATAACATCTACTGTCCATCCACAGGTTAACTGTCATAAAATCTACTGTCCATCCACAGGTTAACTGTCATAACATCTACTGTCTATCCACAGGTTAACTGTCATAACATCTACTGTCTATCCACAGGTTAACTGTTATAACATCTACTGTCTATCCACAGGTTAACTGTCATAACATCTACTGTCTATCCACAGGTTAACTGTCATAACATCTGCTGTCTATTCACAGGTTAACTGTCATAATATCTACTGTCCATCCACAGGTTAACTGTCATAACATCTACTGTCTATCCACAGGTTAACTGTCATAACATCTGCTGTCTATTCACAGGTTAACTGTCATAATATCTACTGTCCATCCACAGGTTAACTGTCATAACATCTACTGTCTATCCACAGGTTAATCTGCCTTCACATCACAGTCAGGTTTTTGTAAATGGAAAATGGCGCTGTTTAAATATTCTGGGTTTAAGCTCAATTCGAAGGCAGAGCATCATATCAATGCTATGTATGCTTGGAATCAGCATAAAAGGGCTATTGACAGCAACTCATCAAAGTTAGATGTCATAAATGAGGACCGAAAAAAGAAAGTGGGGGAAAACTGTACTTACATTTAAACAATTGCAGATGTGCTCCTATTAACTGCCACTCAAAATATAGCGCAGAGAGGTCATCGAGAGTCTGATGACTCTGACAAAAAGGGTCATTTTTTGACAATCTTAGAAGAAATAGCAAAGCATGACCCTCTCATAGAGAAAAGGATGAATGCATGTGACAATGCTAAGTACAAAAGCCACCAAATCCAGAAGGAACTTCTTGAGGGCTGAGCAGAGATGTTTCAAAGTGAACTAATAAGAGAAGTAAAAGAAAGTGACGTTTTTAGTGTAATTGCAGATGAAACCAAAGAGTTAATGAAAAAAGAACAAATGTCTTTAGTTGTGAGGTACTATTACACAGGGGCCATCCACTAAAGTTTTTTACGCTTTCAGTCAGCTGAAAGCTTAGATGCATCAGGGCTCACAAAAATTATAATTGATTGCCTTGAAAAACATGGTCTGGACTACTGAAATAATCTTGTGGGGCAAGGCTATGACAGTGCATCCGCCATGAGCGGAAATCATTCTGGTGTGTCTGCCCGGATTAAAAACAGTGCAAGATTTGCATTTTATGGGCACTGTAATGCACATTGTCTGAATTTGGTTCTTCTCGATACTGTAAAATCAGTGCCTGAGGCAGTTCACTGTTTTGCTCTCCTGCAGAATCTTCATAGCTTTGTATCTGGCTCGTACGTTCATCTCAAGTGGCTTGCAGTTCAGGAAGAGCTGTATCCACAGCAGCAGCCCAGGGAACTACAGTGCGTGTCACCAGTCCGGTGCCACCAGTGCCGGCCCCACGCACCTACCACCAGTGCCGGCCCCACGCACCAGGCTTCCTGCGACGATCCCCAGTCCAGAGCTTCCGGCGACAGTTCCCAGTCCAGAGCTTCCGGCGACAGTTCCCAGTCCAGAGCTTCCGGCGACTGTTCCCAGTCCAGAGCTTCCGGCGACAGTTCCCAGCCCAGAGCTTCCGGCGACTGTTCCCAGTCCAGAGCTTCCGGCGACGGATCCCAGTCCAGAGCTTCCGGCGACGTTTCACAGTCTGGAACCTCCGGCGACAATTCAGTCTCACGTCACAGTCCGGAACCTCCGGCGACGTTTCACAGTCCGGAACCTCCAACGACGGTCCACAGTCCGGAACCTCCAACGATGGTCCACAGTCCGGAACCTCCAACGACGGTCCACAGTCCGGAACCTCCAACGACGGTCCATAGTCCGGAACCTCCTGAGACGTCCAGGCACAGCATCCAGCATCCAGTCCCGCTCCAAGGCCGGAGCCTTCCTCTGAGCCGGTGCCGCTCCTTGGGAGGAGCTTTGCTCTGCGCCGGTGCCCAGTCCAGGCACGGCGGTCAACTCAGCTCCATGGCCGGAGCCTTCTTCGGCACCGGTGCCCAGTCCGGGCACGGCGTTCTACCCGGCTCCATATCCGCGAGCGGAGTGGGTACTTCGCCCCGCACCGGAGCCGCCCCCGACGTTAGATGTCCACCCGGACCCTCCCCTATTGAGTCAGGTTTTGCGGCCGGAGTCCGCACCTTTGGGGGCGGGTTACTGTCACGCCCTGACCATAGAGAGCCTTCTATTCTCTATGTTGGTTAGGTCGGGGTGTGACTAGGGTGGGTACTCTAGTTTTTTTATTTCTATGTTGGCCTGGTATGGTTCCCAATCAGAGGCAGCTGTCTATTGTTGTCTCTGATTGGGGATCATATTTAGGCAGCCATTTCCTCATTGCGCTTTGTGGGATCTTGTTTACGTCTAGTTAGCACTCCATGACTTCCCGTTTCGTTTGTTTTTGTATTGTTTTGTTGAGTTTCATTTATTAAACATGTGGAACTCTATGCACGCTGCGCCTTGGTCCGTTTATTCTACACACAATCATGACAAATACACCTTTGGAGCCTCCAACATTTCAGAACATTTAAACTGGGACACGTAGTATGTAGCATTTCATGTATCAATTTCCACCAGCAAATCATTCTAATGACTGTTTCAAAACCTTTCCCTTGTGAAGTAAGACACCATTGTTTGGAAGACAAGTTGTGTTCTGTTTTTAAATATTAACAATCTGTTTGTTACAGATCATTATTTTAAACATTTGAGTTTGGGGCATTAGACATCAACCAACCTCATGATCTTAAGGTAAACAGTTTGTGTGGCAAGTGGAGGGATAATAACTATTGGTTTAGATTTCCATGTGTGTGTCTCTATGACTACAGGGTATTTACCAGTGTTCTGAGATTCAGGTTGTTTATTTATGCTCCAGTTCACAGTATCCTGTCCACAGCTCTTCCTGTCTACATTAACGTACATCTCCTAAGATATCTCCATTTATAGGTTCATTCTAATTACCCCCTAAAATATACTGTTGTTTTCTATGGAGCTAGAGAGTATACACTGGATTGGGACTATATGCTGTTAAACAGCTGTTTTGTTTTAACAGTCTGAGTCTGAGAACAGACACTGTTATAGGTTTAGGGAGGACTTCACACAGACAGCAACCTCCAGGAAGAGACACAACAGCAGTGTGTGAATGTGTGTGTTTGTGCCCTCTCTGTACTGTTCTGCACTCTGTGTGTGTCCAGGTCACACTGTTTTAAGTATCCAATCACATTTAATCAGGAAGTTGGTAGACCTTGTTAAAGAACATTGTTACTTAATTTATTAATCTGTGACTTTATTATGTGCATTATTAAAGTGAAAAGTATAGGTTAATATTTGGTCCCTCTTTCTTTTGTTTAGTATAAGCCTATGTTAAATCACATGACATGTTTCTAATAAAAATAATGAAGAATCATTTTCCGGAGTACAGGCTCTATCTCTATTAGTCTTTCCTATATTCCTCTCCTCCCATCTCCTCTCGTCCTATCTGAGAACCTTACTCTATTTCATAAAACAGCTTCTACCCCCAAACCATAAGACTGCTGAACAATTAATCAAATGGCCACCGGACTATTTACATTGACCCCCCATGCTGACGCAGAGAGCACAGCATGATCATAGGTGAGATGTCACTTGGTCAGGTCAACAGGAAGTATTATTAATTGAAATACAGACAGAGATGTAGCAGTCCCAGAGTTAATGATCAAAGGTCAGTTTTGCATTTCACCTCCTGATTTAAGATGACTGACCTTGTTAGAATATAACAAACAAGGCTTAATCATGCTCTCTCGTCTGCAGGTATGTTTTGATGTGAGAGAGGAAGCCAGTCCCGTCATTGCCACCTCACCCGATCTTAAGATAACCTTCGGGCCGACTGGGAGCCCAAGGCTGGTTAGGAGACACCGCAATTGTGATGAACTGAGAGAATATTAGGGTAGCACTGTAATTTATGAATCATATGCTGTCTGCGAGGTTCTTACCTCTTTCCCTTTCTGTCTTCTACACCACTTTACCCACCTCGTCTTTCTTCCTCGTTTTATAATGCACACCATATGTGCATTGAAGTACAGATTGAACTTGTATTTTTAATATTACAATTATCATAATTATAATGCATTTATAACACCTGGATAATGAACTTCTTTCAATAAAGTGTTTCACATTCTCCACTGGTTGAAATGAAGTATCTCATTGAAATACTATCCTGTGTCCTCAGATTAATAAAGATGAAGGGAGTTAGATATGCATAGTTTTTCTTCTTCTGTATATATGAAATACAAATCAATCATGCTTCTAGTCTATTGCATAGTTACAATGTATAATCATTGATGTCCAAGGAGCAGGAGTGGTAAACACTGTTGACGTGTCTAATTGTAATACATACATGCAGACACAGCATCATTCAAAGAATGGAGTTTGATATGACTGAAAAATAATGTCTCACAGAGATTCATACCTGAACCGCATCTTTATTAGCCAAGGAAGAGTACATGATCAGTGAATATATTCAATGTACAGGCTACAATGTGGGGATTTCATGCGTGGTAATAACTACAGTACATGTGTATGTAGTACTTGCATCCTTGGCACAATAAAGTTATTATATTCTACTCTATCCACAGGCTTCATTAATGCCATTCAGACTTGAAGTTGATACAACAACTATGATAGCTGAGGTTAATAGATTGGTATGAATATTAGTTCAGAACCTAACGTTTTAGGGTTCATACACAGATCGGCTACATACTGTAGCTAGCTACACATCCATAGGCATACAGTTATGTTTATCCTCCACTACACAATAAGCAAGTAAATAGATAGTTAGCTATATTACTTCAGCTGCATTGCAAGGCAAGCTTACACAACTGTACATTACATTTGCAGTAAATGCTTTAGCTAGCTAGATTCTTTACATTCACTGTTTCACATGACGACAGCCTGGTTTGCTGGTTTTCTCAGGAATCCCTAAAACATTAATCAACACAAATGTTAAATTATTTCTCCTAACACTAGCTAGCTGGCTAATGTTAGCTAGACAGATAACTTGCTAAAGAGCGATTTTCGTGAATTAACTTTATGACAAAATAATATGCACAAACGTTTGTCTCTACATTAACTAACATTTTCCTCTCAATTGAAAATGTTATGCTTGACTCGTTATGATGTTATAGCAACTTACATCTGGATCCACTGTAATGTTTTGTCAGCCATCTTTGTTGAAGAACGCCACAAGGCAAGGGTGGCTCACGTCAACATCACTGGAACCACTCGATATGATTGGTCATATAAAATGCATAATGAGTCCAAATGCATAATGAGTGCTCTAACTCCCCCTTGAGGTGCTCTGGAGCAATGAAGCCGTGATGCTGGGTACCTCTAAATCATGCGGTGCAAGCTCGCAACTTTTAAAGGAAGAACCACTGTAGGTTGTACACAAAGCCCAGTGCTCCATGGACCAGGCTGTTTACTGTAGGTTGTACACACAGCCCATGGGGCAACCAAATCTAACTTAAGGCCACCTAAAGGCTAGAAGGGGTGTGTCTTGGTCAATTTAGCCAGAAAAATGCTGCCCTCGTCAATCTGCCTCTCTATGAGGCTGCCTAAACCTGTCTAATGTCCTGGCCTCCCGTATTTATATCCACCACTTACCAAGCATAGCAAACATCTCCTGAACCCTGTCTTGGTCTCGCTGTTGCTGGTTTCTCACTTCAGTCAGGGCATCGTAGCTAGTCTGTAATCATCAATCAATCAAATGTATTTATAAAACCATTTTAACATCAGCAGATGTAGTCACACCCTGATCTGTTTCACCTGTCTTTGTGATTGTCTTCACCCCCCTCCAGGTGTCGCCCATCTTCCCCTTATCCCCTATGTATTTATACCTGTGTTTTCTATTTGTCTGTTGCCAGTTAGTCTTGTTTGTCAAGTCAACCAGCGGTTTTGTGTCTCAGCTCCTGCCTTTTCTTGTCTCTCTTTTTCTCGCCCTCCTGGTTTTGACCCTTACCTGTTCTGACTCCGAGCCCGCCTACCTGACCATTCTGGCTGCCCCTGACACTGAGCCTGCCTGCCAACCTGTACCTTTGCCACCCTCTGGATTGTTGACCTCTGCCTACCCTGATCCTGAGCCTGCCTGCCGTCCGGTACCGTTGCCCCACCTCTGGTTTACTGACCCCTGCCTGCCTTGACCTGTCTATTGCCTGCCCCTGTTGGATTATTAAACCTTTGTTAATTCAACGTGGCCTGCATCTGGGTCTTACCTTCATCCCTGATAGATGTCACAAAGTGCTATATAGAAACCCAGTCTAAAACCCCAAACAGCAAGCAATGCAGATATAGAAGCACGGTGGCTAGGAAAAACTCCCTGGTAACTGTCTGTGCTGGGTGGAGATTATAAGTGTACCTGGCCATTAAAGGCCAGATTTTTCTAAAAACAGCAGGTCCTGGACAAGGTAGCAAGTCCAGTGAACAGGTCAGTGTTCCATAAGTCGCAGGCAGAACATATCAAAGTGGAGCAGCAGCACGATCAGGTGGACTGGGGACTGCCAGGAGTCATCGGGCCCGGTAGTCCTGAGGCATGGTCTTAGGGCTCATGTCCTCCAGCAAGGGCGGGAGAGAGAGATAATTATAATTAGAGGGAGCATACTTATATTCACACTGGACACCATATAAGACAGGCGAATTACACCAGATATCACATACCGACCCTAGCCAGGGTGTGACACGGGGTGTTGTAACTGGTCTGTAGCTGGTCTTTCTCTTTATTCTGGGTGTTGTATCTGGTCTGTAGCTTGTCTCTCTCTGCAGTTGTGTTGGTCTTATAAAGGGAAAGACTCTGTGACAAGTTGTTCCTTTTATCCTCAGAATCTTTGATGGCTCTGTTATCTACAAAGTATTAACACATAGTTACTAGGTAAAACACCAGGTAAATAGGCTTAGTAACCAGCACTTAATACAACTATGTGAAAAGCAATGAACTTGCACACAAACTCACAGTAGACAGACAGGCCTATGATCCCAGCCAGTAGAACACACAGCAGCCCCAGACACACTGCAGCAACTAGGAAGGGTCTCTTCCCTGAGCTATCAGGCTCTGTGGACACATTCCATATACTTTTATGTTTTGTATGTGTGTGTGTGTGTGTGTGTTGTTACCTGAGTGCTGGTCTCCTGGTCCATTATTAGGAGCAGTGTCTGCTGTCTCTTCTCTCTTGGTGCTGGTCTCACCGTCTCTCAGGGTGTCTGCACTGACGTAGATATCCACAATCCTCTCCTCCATCTCACCTCTGTCAAACTTGACCTTCTTGTTCATATCTGGTTCAGCATAGATGACCTTTGACATCTTTAACAATGCCTGGGTCTTTCTTTCTATGTAGGTCTACTATACATTAAGTCTCTGCTTCTAGAATTAATGTGGTGGTCTTCCAACATGGCCGCCAGGAGGCATCGTACGTCAACTGCAAGCCCTCTATACGTTAAGTCTCTGCTTCTAGTGATATCTCTGTCTCTGAGTCATCTGTGTGTGTCTGTCTGTGTGACTGCTGTAGGTGTTAATTAACTCTAGGGAAGTATCAACAAAATTACATGGGTAGTTGTGGCTATGCTAATATAAAAAATATAACAAGTTTGCATACTTGTGTGCAAGTGTGCATGTGAGAGATTGTTACAGTGGTTATTGTTAAAACATTTTCTGCAGCACAATGTTCAGGAGGTCCAGGACTACAAACATGGGTCATTATAATGTCCAGACAATAGATTTGACACTACAAACTGCTCCAAGTGGATATTGAGGGTGGGTAGGCTTAACCAGTGAGGAGGAGATGGCGACATAATTGGACGCAGTTCTGCTCTCTCTAAATGAACCGGATTGGTTGAGGAGGCTTTGAGTGACAGCTGGTTGAACCACTGAAAAGATCCACTTCACTTCCCTCTTTTGGGACCCATATAGGGGAACAACAGTCAAATATGAGCATTTGATATTTTACTAATATGTAACATGACAACAAAGACTGACTGTCAAAGATTATTAAGTAATCATCCTTTGATACCCTTTGATATCTCTACTACACTCATTGATTAGTGATACAGTCAACTCCTATACAGTGTATGTAATGGTGGTTTGGTACTGTTGAGAATGTTATCACCAGATCTAAATTGGAGAATGTAAATAACTGTAGCAAGGTAAAATAATATATTAGAATTGGAATTGATGAAATGCACTGCATGCAGAGTGTGGACAAAGTCAAATGTACTAACTTCATGTTGACTCTGGTACACAGGAAGTTACAATGTCAGGAAATAAGTCAGACTTTTATTAATATGCTATATAAAGAAATACAACATGGCCGTTGGTTTGAGACACAGAGAGAGAAAATGAACGAAGGAGGAAGATGTGTGCACTGTAGTCTACTGTATGTGTTACAGTATGTTAAGTGCTAAAACACTTTCTCACAAATCCATTTGAGTTTCCTGTCACATGACAAGTCATTCCATGCCTTTAGAGGAAGCTGGTCATTACGTATCTCATCTCAGTCCTCGTTCCCAGTTGGACCTGCAAAATCAGGTTGTGGGTCATACCAGTACCTAAAGGGTTAAAAACAGTCAGATATCAAGGTTAAAACCAGTACCTACAGGGTTAACGACAGTCAGATATCATGGTTAATACCAGTACCTACAGGGTTAAAAACAGTCAGATATCATGGTTGATACCAGTACCTATGGGTTTAAAACAGTCAGATATCATGGTTAATACCAGAATATATAGGGTTAAAAAAAGTCAGATATCATGGTTAATACCAGTACCTGGTTAATACCAGTACCTACAGGGTTAAAAACAGTCAGATATCATGGTTCATACCAGTACCTACAGGGTTAAAAACAGTCAGATATCATGGTTAATACCAGTACCTACAGGGTTAAAACAGTCAGATATCATGGTTAATACCAGTACCTACAGGGTTAAAAACAGTCAGATATCATGGTTAATACCAGTACCTACAGGGTTAATAACAGTCAGATATCATGGTTAATACCAGTACCTACAGGGTTAAAACAGTCAGATATCATGGTTAATACCAGTACATACAGGGTTAATAACAGTCAGATATCATGGTTAATACCAGTACCTACAGGGTTAAAACAGTCAGATATCATGGTTAATACCAGTACCTACAGGGTTAAAACCAGTCAGATATCATGGTTAATACCAGTACCTACAGGATTAAAAACAGTCAGATTTCATGGTTAATACCAGTAACTACAGGGTTAAAAACAGTCGGATATCATGGTTAATACCAGTACCAACAGGGTTAAAACAGTCAGATTTCATGGTTAATACCAGTACCTACAGGGTTAAAACAGTCAGATTTCATGGTTAATACCAGTACCTACAGGATTAAAAACAGTCAGATTTCATGGTTAATACCAGTAACTACAGGGTTAAAAACAGTCGGATATCCTGGTTAAATCCAGTACCTACAGGGTTAACAACAGTCAGATATCATGGTTAATACCAGTACCTACAGGGTTAAAAACAGTCAGATATCATGGTTAATACCAGTACCTACAGGGTTAACAACAGTTAGATATCATGGTTAAGACCAGTACCTACAGGGTTAAAAACAGTCAGATATCATGGTTAATACCAGTACCTACAGGGTTAATAACACAGATATCATGTTTAATACTAGGACATACAGGGTTAAAAACAATCAGATATCATGGTTAATACCAGTACCTACAGGGTTAAAAACAGTCAGATATCATGGTTAATACCAGTACCTACAGGGTTAAAAACAGTCAGATATCATGGTTAATACCAGCACCTACAGGGTTAAAAACAGTCAGATAACTTAATATTTTCAATCCTTGCTTACATTGGTGGTTGTCTATCTATTATACTTGAGAACAGATTTCCAAAATGAAAATCAATAGGAGCTGATTTCCTGGGTATCTGCTAGCTTCTTGTCAATATAGGGGGTGCTGTTTTTGCATTAGCATAATTTGCTCTACAGATTAAACTGCCTCTTATTCAATTATTGCTCTTACTATATGCATATAATTAATACCATTGGATAGAAAACAATCTCTAGTTTCTAAAACCGTTTCAATTTTGTCTCTGAGTGATACAGAAGTCATTTGACAGCACTTTCCCTGACCATGAAGTAGAATGCAAGATGTCTATGCTCGCTTCAACGCTCTGCCTATATATGGTCATGCCACCTATGACCCGAAACACAATTCATTCGCCTTCCTCTGGGTGTCAAGAGGACGTCAGAGTAGAAATTTTTTGTTTATCTTGTTCTGACGTGAAATAAGACCTATTTCTTTGGCGTGACCGACAACTTCCGGTTCTCTGAATCGCGCGAGTTGGAGGTGCGATTGTCTACTGTTTTGCTGCCGTTATGGATGAAATCTATCTCCGTCTCGAATTTTGTTTGATACATGTGACCATATCATCGTAATGTATGTTTTTTCAATATAGTTTAATCAGATTATTTGAATTTTTTCGGGAGTTTTGCGGTGTTCCGTTCTCTGATTTTATTTTCGTTTGAGAGATCCGTGCCACTCGACCAGTACCAATGCTAAATGAAGTGGGAAAGTTTACATTCTGAATCGAAACAACAACTCATCTGGACAAAGGACACCTTGATCAACATTCTGATGAAAGATCAGCAAAAGTAAGACCCAATTTACGATGTTATTTCATATCTGTCGTGCATGTGAACTGGTCGTGGGCGCCCAGCTGGTTCTGGCTGGCGTAGCTATGCTAATTTAGCGCTACATTTTGTTTTCGCTATAAAACATTTAATAAATCTGAAATATTGTTTGGATTCACCAGATGTTGGGCTTTCAATATCTGTACGCTGTGTATTTTTCTGAAATGTTTTAAGATGAGTAGTTAGTTATATGACGTTGGTCTCTGTAATTGTTCTGGCTGCGTCGGCACTATTTCAGATTGCAGCTGCAATGTAGAACTGTGATTTATACCTGAAAAATGCAAATTTTTCAAAATAAAACTATGCTATACCATAAATATGTTATCAGACTGTCATCTTATGAAGTTGTTTCTTGGTTAGTGGCTATATATTTTCTTTATTTAGTCGAATTAGTGATAGCTACTGACGCAGGAAAAAACTGTTGGAGTAAAAAAATGGTGTCTTTTGCTAACGTGGTTAGCTAATAGATTTACATATTGTGTCTTCCCTGTAAAACATTTTAAAAATCAGAAATGATGCCTGGATTCACAAGATCTGTATCTTTCATCTGGTGTCTTGGACTTGTGATTTAATGATATTTAGATGCTACAATTTACTTGTGACGCTATGCTAGCTATGCTACTCAGTGGGGGGGGGGAGTGGGGGGTGCTCCCGGATCAGGGTTGGTGACTCGTGAAAGGCTAGCTTGCCAATCACCTCCAGTCATCAGGCTACCTGTAGTTAGCATTGGCTCACAAAACTACCTCAAACTTCCTTCATATTGGATACAGTCATAAAAATGTTATCCATAAGCTCATCTGTCTCTGGGGAAGTAGATAAAGGGCCAAAATCCTGAAGTAACCCTTTAATTCAAAATTTCACTTAGTCTCCCATTGCCATCAATGACTGTCTAAATTTGACTTAAGTGTAAAATATAATTTGCCTCATATAATCCCAAAGTATGAAGCATCTCTGTTGTATCATCTGTAAATGGAGGAAGAATAGCAGTATTTAAAGTGGTGTTTTCTCAAACCCATCTCTCTTCCTGTTGAGGGGGACTTGTGGTTGTTAAAGATACAGCTTCTCACATTAAGTATATTTAAAATCAAATATTTTTAGACTGTTACTCAAGTCGTATTTTACTGGGTGACTTTCACTTTTACTTCAGTCATTTTCTATTAAGGTATCTTTACTTTGACAATTGGGTACTTTTTCCACCACTGCTGGAAAAGTAAGTAGAAAGTAAAAGTACACATACCCAAAATATCATGATAGTAGTAGTATAATAGTAATGGCATAATAGCAGTAGTAGTACTGTACTGTAGCTAATTTCCCCCCAATTTCCCCCCAGTATCAGAGACCTCGAGCTCAAAACTTAAATGAACTCGGAGAAGATAACGGTAAGTTTTGCGACTAAATACACCCTTCTAGCTAGCTGACCACTGATTTTCATTACAATTTATTAAAGTTGAGTTAGGTTATGAGAGTTTTCAAAAAAGTACTATATACAGTGGGGCAAAAAAGTATTTAGTCAGCCACCAATTGTGCAAGTTCTCCCACTTAAAAAGATGAGAGAGGCCTGTAATTTTCATCATAGGTACACTTCAACTATGACAGACAAAATGAGAAAAAAAAATCCAGAAAATCACATTGTAGGATTTTTAATGAATGTATTTGCAAATTATGGTGGAAAATAAGTATTTGGTCAATAACAAAAGTTTATCTCAATACTTTGTTATATACCCTTTGTTGGCAATGACAGAGGTCAAATGTTTTCTGTAAGTCTTCACAAGGTTATCACACACTGTTGCTGGTATTTTGGCCCATTCCTCCATGCAGATCTCCTCTAGAGCAGTGATGTTTTGGGGCTGTTGCTGGGCAACACGGACTTTCAACTCCCTCCGAAGATTTTCTATGGGGTTGAGATCTGTAGACTGGCTAGGCCACTCCAGGACCTTGAAATGCTTCTTACGAAGCCACTCCTTCGTTGCCCGGGCGGTGTGTTTGGGATCATTGTCATGCTGAAAGACCCAGCCACGTTTCATCTTCAATGCCCTTGCTGATGGAAGGAGGTTTTCACTCAAAATCTCACGATACATGGCCCCATTCATTCTTTCCTTTACACGGATCAGCTTAGTAACCAAAAAATAAATGAGTTTAAGTGTAAGATAACACATTTCACAAAAACAGCTGAACGTTGTCAAGTTTTAGCGTATCAATATTGGAGTCGTCTGACGGGGTCATTTCTACTCTGAACCATGCACTTTTTGACACCTATCACTGTAGGCTGTGTTTCATCTTACAACACCTACATAGAGGCAGTATTTAGTCAAATGTTACAATGTATGTATCAATATTAAAATCATTTTTATTACAGATAACAACAAAGGTGGGTACACTTTCAGTTATTGTGAAACCTTTCATCGTCACCTTTCAATGCCTTAGTTATGAATTGTAAATGTTTCTACATATTCAGATGGAGTTATCTTTCTAGAATGTGTATATTATGCCAAGTTATTTAGCTACGTTCCCAACACAGCATGGAGACTGTCAAGAGGAAGCAGGGGAGTCAGGGGGACATGTTCCATGCTGGGATGGCTATCTGCCAGGCTGCCAAGTTTAGACATATTTTGTTTTTAGGAGATTACCACATGTACGTGAATTTTATCTGCTAGTAACAGTTTAATTTTCTTATCTACCAAGGTTCATGGTGTAGCTCGGCAGACCCCCGGTCGGGTCACCCATGGTGGTCGCAGGGGACCACCCACATTGCTTGCACCGAGGATGAACATTCTCTGGAGCAGTACTGTATCTACTGTGCCAGCCATGGGTTCCCCTTCACCAGACAGAGGCTGATGAACTCCGCAGGTATCTGGTGTTCTATGTGTTAATGTATGTAGAATGCTGGACTGACTGTTCTCAATGTGTGTGATGTAAATGTGGATGTATATTGTGATGCCAAAATAAACATTTTCATCCAGGATGGAGAATTTTCATTCTATTCTATTCCAGGTTTCAGCACCCAGGGAAGACAATCCCACCACTGGGGAAGAGGTGTTGGGAAATGATCAGGAGGAGGCACAAGAACCTGAGCATGAGGAGGCTGGACACCCTGGACAGGGTGAGAGCTGAGTGTGCCACACGTCCGACCATGGACACCTTATTCACTTCTTATCTTCCACTAATCTCATTGCAACTCCCCTCCAAGTCTCCGACCACTACCTTGTATCCTTTTCCCTCTCGCTCTCATCCAACACTTCCCACACTGCCCCTACTCGGATGGTATCGCGCCGTCCCAACCTTCGCTCTCTCTCCCCCGCTACTCTCTCCTCTTCCATCCTATCATCTCTTCCCTCTGCTCAAACCTTCTCCAACCTATCTCCTGATTCTGCCTCCTCAACCCTCCTCTCCTCCCTTTCTGCATCCTTTGACTCTCTATGTCCCCTATCCTCCAGGCCGGCTCGGTCATCCCCTCCTGCTCCGTGGCTCGACGACTCATTGCGAGCTCACAGAACAGGGCTCCGGGCAGCCGAGCGGCAATGGAGGAAAACTCGCCTCCCTGCGGACCTGGCATCCTTTCACTCCCTCCTCTCTACATTCTCCTCTTCTGTCTCTGCTGCTAAAGCCACTTTCTACCACTCTAAATTCCAAGCATCTGCCTCTAACCCTAGGAAGCTTTTTGCCACCTTCTCCTCCCTCCTGAATCCTCCTCCCCCTCTCCCCCCCCTCCTCCCTCTCTGCGGATGACTTCGTCAACCATTTTGAAAAGAAGGTCGACGCCATCCGATCCTCGTTTGCTAAGTCAAACGACACCGCTGGTTCTGCTCACACTGCCCTACCCTGTGCTTTGACCTCTTTCTCCCCTCTCTCTCCAGATGAAATCTCGCGTCTTGTGACGGCCGGCCGCCCAACAACCTGCCCGCTTGACCCTATCCCCTCCTCTCTTCTCCAGACCATTTCCGGAGACCTTCTCCCTTACCCCACCTCGCTCATCAACTCATCCTTGACCGCTGGCTACGTCCCTTCCGTCTTCAAGAGAGCGAGAGTTGCACCCCTTCTGAAAAAACCTACACTCGATCCCTCCGATGTCAACAACTACAGACCAGTGTCCCTTCTTCCTTTTCTCTCCAAAACTCTTGAACGTGCCGTCCTTGGCCAGCTCTCCTGCTATCTCTCTCAGAATGACCTTCTTGATCCAAATCAGTCAGGTTTCAAGACTAGTCATTCAACTGAGACTGCTCTTCTCTGTGTCACGGAGGCGCTCCGCACTGCTAAAGCTAACTCTCTCTCCTCTGCTCTCATCCTTCTAGACCTATCGGCTGCCTTTGACACTGTGAACCATCAGATCCTCCTCTCCACCCTCTCCGAGTTGGGCATCTCCGGCGCGGCCCACGCTTGGATTGCGTCCTACCTGACAGGTCGCTCCTACCAGGTGGCGTGGCGAGAATCTGTCTCCGCACCATGTGCTCTCACCACTGGTGTCCCCCAGGGCTCTGTTCTAGGCCCTCTCCTATTCTCGCTATACACCAAGTCACTTGGCTCTGTCATATCCTCACATGGTCTCTCCTATCATTGCTATGCAGACGACACACAATTAATATTCTCCTTTCCCCCTTCTGATAACCAGGTGGCGAATCGCATCTCTGCATGTCTGGCAGACATATCAGTGTGGATGACGGATCACCACCTCAAGCTGAACCTCGGCAAGACGGAGCTGCTCTTCCTCCCGGGGAAGGACTGCCCGTTCCATGATCTCGCCATCACGGTTGACAACTCCATTGTGTCCTCCTCCCAGAGTGCTAAGAACCTTGGCGTGATCCTGGACAACACCCTGTCGTTCTCAACTAACATCAAGGCGGTGACCCGTTCCTGTAGGTTCATGCTCTACAATATTTGCAGAGTACGACCCTGCCTCACACAGGAAGCGGCGCAGGTCCTAATCCAGGCACTTGTCATCTCCCGTCTGGATTACTGCAACTCGCTGTTGGCTGGGCTCCCTGCCTGTGCCATTAAACCCCTACAACTCATCCAGAACGCCGCAGCCCGTCTGGTGTTCAACCTTCCCAAGTTCTCTCATGTCACCCCGCTCCTCCGCTCTCTCCACTGGCTTCCAGTTGAAGCTCGCATCCGCTACAAGACCATGGTGCTTGCCTACGGAGCTGTGAGGGGAACGGCACCTCCGTACCTTCAGGCTCTGATCAGGCCCTACACCCAAACAAGGGCACTGCGTTCATCCACCTCTGGCCTGCTCGCCTCCCTACCTCTGAGGAAGTACAGTTCCCGCTCAGCCCAGTCAAAACTGTTCGCTGCTCTGGCACCCCAATGTGGAACAAACTCCCTCACGACGCCAGGTCAGCGGAGTCAATCACCACCTTCCGGAGACACCTGAAACCCCACCTCTTTAAGGAATACCTAGGATAGGATAAAGTAATCCTTCTACCCCCCCCCCCTTAAAAGAGTTAGATGCACTATTGTAAAGTGGTTGTTCCACTGGATATCATAAGGTGAATGCACCAACTTGTAAGTCGCTCTGGATAAGAGCGTCTGCTAAATGACTTAAATGTAATGTAAATGTTATGAGAAGCACATGGAGGAGAGTGAGTTGAGGGAGAAACCCAGACAAATCTATAAGTGTGACAAGTCTGGGTTTAGTAGCAGTCAGAGCAGGCACAAAGTGCTGGCTCCCTGGGGCGTGAAACACGTGTTCCAGCAGGCTCTGCGGACCAAGGAACACATCACCGAGCTGGCCTGCTTCAGAGAGAGAGGACGAGACAGAGAGAGAGATGACATCCCCCCCGTTTATCATCTACCCCAAGTGTTTCCCCTGCGGCCACAACACATTGGGAGGCCCCTCCCAAGCCTTGTATGGACGGTCAAACAGTGGCTACATTGACGGGGACCTGTTCAGGAAGTGGTCTGAGTACTTCAATAAGCATACAGTGAAAGAGCGCCCTCTCCTTCTTCTCTTCGATGGGCACAAGATCCACGTGGACCCGGAGGTGATGGCGTCAGCACTAAGGGAAGACTTCTTTGTCTTCCACCACACTGCACCTATGCCCTGTAGCCTCTGGACGTGGCATAGTCTGGCTCTTTAAAGGCTGAGTTCTCCAAGGTAGCTGGAGACCTCAGCCATGTTGACCACTCCTACATGGTAAACAAATCAGAATTTGCCAGAGTATTCCGCTACCCGTCCCAGCGCTGCAAGGACATGCGCTATGTGGTGGAAGGGTTTAAGAAATGTGGCCTCTTCCTTTTTGACCCTTCAGCCATTGAAAGGTCCCGTCTAATGCCGTCTTGGTCCCTACCGGGTCCCACCACCGCCTTTCCTTGAATAGCAGCACTGTGTCGTCCACCAGCACCTCCTCCCCAGCGACCATAGGAGGACCCCCAGCCCCTGTTCCAGTCCCAGCCCTAGAAGAGCACCCCCTAATAGAGGGGCTGATAGCGAAGGACCTGGGGCACATCCTAACTGTCCTGAAGTATCGGCTATACCGATACAGAAGACTCCCAGTTGTTGCCGCATGCCTCACCGGGGAGGAACACACGTGCCAGTGGCAGGAGAGGGGTGAGAAGGAGAGGGCCGAGGCAGAGGAGAAAGAGCATCAGGCAGCCCTCAGAACACAGAGAGCACAGGAGAGGGCTGCTATGCATGAGACCATTGATGCCATCACCTCTGCTGGATGCCTCACAGGAATCCTTCCTGACAGCTGCGTCACCACCGCCAGTGCCTCCCAGTGTGCAACACCTGTAGGAGCCGCCGGAGCCTCCTGCTGCCGAAGTAGGCCACATGCCTGTTCTCTCAGCCACACCACTGTCGGTCCTTCAACCCCACCACCACAAACACTAGCTCCTCCAAGTCATTGTCAGCGGTTTCATCCACCACCACGATGCACACCACCCCCCTGTCTGTCACCACTGAAGCGGCCTCCTCTGGACCAATTACCTCCTCCATCTCCTCTAGTCACACCACCACAGCAGCCTTGTCTGGTGTCCCTGCCCCCTGCAACTTGAATACAGCCACCTCCATGAACGCATGCTCAATTATGAAAAAAAGACTGTTTATGTTTTTTTTTTTACTCCAATGTTTAAAATGTTTCTCTTTACATATCTACAGTCCATAGCACCAGCTCTCAAGGCATGTCCACCTCCTCCAAAACTTCTGCAGCTTCCTCCAGAGGTATTGATGTAAAAAGTAGAAAATTGTTTTCATGAAACATGCTCTGTCTGACACGACTGTTTCTCTCTGCAGCACAGAAAAGGAAGAGAACAGCTCCAGCAGCCACCTCTGTCACTCCACCCATGGCTCCACCCTCAGGTACTTCATCATCTGGTTGTTTTTCTCTCTCAGTTGTGTCAATTACTAGTATTGCTGCAGTACTTCTACATTTGCAAACCATGTTAATCAATTTAATTATATTTTTTTATAAAACAAGACACCACCTGCAGTGCTCGCTGCGGAGAGCGTTATCTGCTTGCAAGCTCCCCACAGGAGTGTGAGTCCGATGTGCCATGGGTGTGCTGTGACTGACAGCACTGGTTCCACTGCAGTTTTCATTGTGATTTCTGTGACAGTATAGGGATGGAGGTCAATATTTAATTGTTTGTTTTCATATGCAATTATTTATTAGGAAAGAAAATCTTCTAAATTATGTTTAAAATATAATTTATATATTTCTTCAACCCATAGGACAGACAGCTGATCGTCCTCGCAGTGGCAGACCACGTGTAACAACACCTGCACAGGATTGGTACATCGGAACATCACACCTGCAGGCCAGGTACAGGATGGCAACAATAACTGCCCGAGTTACACCAGGAACGCACAATCCCTCCATCAGTGCTCAGACTGTCCGCAATAGGCTGAGAGAGGCTGGACTGAGGGCTTGTAGGCCTGTTGTAAGGCAGGTCCTCTCCAGACATCATCGGCATTAACGTCGCCACCGTCGCTGGACCAGACAGGTCTGGCAAAAAGTGCTCTTCACTGACGAGTCGCATTTTTTTCTCACCAGGGTTGATGATCGGATTTGCGTTTATCGTCGAAGGAATGAACATACACTGAGGCCTGTACTCTGGAGTGGGATCGATTTGGAGGTGGAGGGTCTGGGGCGGTGTGTCACAGGATCATCGGACTGAGCATGTTGTCATTGCAGGCAATCTCAACGCTGTGCGTTACAGGGAAGACATCCTCCTCCCTCATGTGGTACCCTTCCTGCAGGCTCATCCTGATATGACCCTCCAGCATGACAATGCCACCAGCCATACTGTTACGGCTCTCGTTTGTAGGAGTAGACCAAGGTGCAGCGTGGTAGGCGTACATCGTCTTTTTATTGATGACACCAAAACAAAACAACAAAGACAAAATAACGAAAGCGCACAGTTCTGTAAGGCTAAGAAACTAAACAGAAAACAAGATCCCACAACTGAAGGTGGGAAAAAGGGCTGCCTAAGTATGATCCCCAATCAGAGACAACGATAGACAGCTGCCTCTGATTGGGAACCATACCCGGCCAACAAAGAAATATACAAACTAGAATGCCCACCCCAAATCACACCCTAACCTAACCAAATAGAGAAATAAAAAGGCTCTCTAAGGTCAGGGCGTGACAGTACCCCCCCTCCCCCCAAGAAGGTGCGGAGTCCGGCCGCAAAACTTGACTCAATAGGGGAGGGTCTGGGTGGGCATCTATCCTCAGTGGTGGCTCCGGTTCGGGATGTAGCCCCCGCTCCGTAAGCTGATCCCTCCGCTTCTGTGGGACCGGACCGTGGATCGTCGCCGGAGACTCCGGACCATGGATCGTTGCCAGAGGAACCGGACCGTGGATCATCGCCGGAGGCTCTGGACTGGGAACCACCGCTCGAAGCTCCGGACTGCAGATCGTCGCCGGAGGCTCTGGACTGGGAACCCCCGCTGGAGGCTCTGGACTGCAGCTCGTCGCTGTAAACTCTGGACTGCAGATCGTCGCCAGAGGCTCCGGACTGCAGATCGTCGCCGGAGGCTCTGGACTGGGAAACCCCGCTGGAGGCTCTGGACTGCAGCTCCTCGCTGGAAACTCTGGACTGCAGCTCCTCGCTGGAGGCTCCGGACTGCTGACCGTCTTTGGAGACACCGGACAGAGGACCGTCGCTGGTGGCTCCGGACTGCGGACCGTCGCTGCAGGCTCCGAACTGCGGACCGTCGCTGCAGGCTCCGAACTGCGGACCGTCGCTGAAGGCTCCGGACTGCGGACCGTCGCTGCAGGCTCCGGACTGCGGACCGTCGCTGCAGGTGTAACAGTATAACTTTAGACCATCCCTTCGCCCCGACACGGGCGCGAACCAGGGACCTTCTGCACACATCAACAACAGTCGCCCACGAAGCATCGTTACCCATCGCTCCACAAATGCCACGGCCCTTGCAGAGCAAGGGGAAACCCTACTTAAGTCTCAGAGCAAGTGACGTAACTGATTGAAACGCTACTAGCGCGTACCCGCTAACTAGCTAGCCATTTCACATCCGTTACACTCACCCCCCTTTCAACCTCCTCCTTTTCCCGCAGCAACCAGTGATCCGGGTCAACAGCATCAATGCAACAGTATAACTTTAGTACGTCCCCTCGCCCCGACACGGGCGCGAACCAGGGACCCTCTGCACACATCAACAACAGTCACCCACGAAGCGTCGTTACCCATCGCTCCACAAAAGCCGCGGCCCTTGCAGAGCAAGGGGAAACCCTACTTAAGTCTCAGAGCAAGTGACGTAACTGATTGAAACGCTACTAGCGCGTACCCGCTAACTAGCTAGCCATTTCACATCCGTTACACAGGCTCCGGACTGCGGACTGTCGCTGCAGGCTCCGGACTGCGGACCGTCGCTGAAGGCTCCGGACTGCGGACCGTCGCTGAAGGCTCCGGACTGCGGACCGTCGCTGCAGGCTCCGAACTGCGGACCGGCTCCGGGCCATGGATCATCACTGGAGGCTTCGTGCCATGGATCATCACTGGAGGATTCGGGCCATGGATCATCACTGGAGGATTCGGGCCATGGATCATCACTGGAGGCTTCGTACGTGGACCTGGAACAGGTCTCACCGGACTGAGGAGACGTACTGGCAGCCTGGTACGTGGAGCTGCCACAACGCGTCCTGGCTGGATACACACTTTAGCTCGGTGAGTGTGGGGAGCTGACACAGGCCGCACTGGGTTGTGCTGGCGAACTGGGGATACCGTGCGTAGAGCTGGGGCAGGATATCCTGGGCAGAAGAGACGCACCGGAGACCAGGAGCGCTGAGCCGGCACAATCCGTCCTGGCTGAATGCCCACTCTAGCACGGCAACTGCGGGGAGCTTGCACAGAGCGCACCGGGCTGTGGATGCGCACTGAAGGCACGGTGCACAGAACCGGAAAACGTGGCTCTTGAACCGTGACCAACTCCTCATTGTGTTAACAGGGAGTTGGTTCTCATTCACCCTTTAGTTCCGTTCGTTCCGCTCGCCAACCCGTGTGCCAAATGATGTATTGAATAAATCTTTAGAATGTTTTTAACATAAATCTTGAATAACGTTCCAACAGGAGAATTACATTGACTTCAGATGAGCGATGGAACAGAGCTCCCTCTCATGTGAACGCGCATGGTTAGAGCATGGTCAGGTCATGGCAGACCTGACTTATTCCCCTCTCATTCGGCCCCCCTTCACAGTAGAGGCATCAGACAAAGTTCCACAGACTGTTGACATCTAGTGGAAGCCGTAGGAAGTGCAAACTCATCCATATCTCGCTGTGATTTCAATAGGATCTTGGTTGAAAATCGACCAGCCTCATAATTCCCATTTTTTCTCAGGTTTTTGCCTGCCATATGAATTATTTTATACTCACAGACATCATTCAAACAGTTTTAGAAACTTCAGAGTGTTTTCTATCCAATATGAATAATAATATGCATATATTAGCAACTGGGACTGAGGAGCAGGCAGTTTAATATGGGCACCTCTGTGCACCTTTCATCCAAGCTACTCAATACTGCCCCTTCAGCCATAAGAAGTTAATGCAGCTGGTGGCCACACCAGATACTGACTGTTACTTTTGATTTTGACCCCCCCTTTGTTCAGGGACACATTACTCCATTTCTGTTAGTCACATGTCTGTGGAACTTGTTCAGTTTAGGTCTCAGTTGTTGAATCTTGTTATGTTCATAGAAATATGTATTTACACATGATAAGTTTGCTGAAAATAAACGCTGTTGACTGTGAGAGGACTTTTCTTTTTCTGCTGAGTTTATATAATTTCTTGCTACCTTTCGTTTCTGAGAGGAAATGTATTTAAAAAATTTAGAGTAATATGAACATTTGCAATGCAGTTGGTTATACATGTTGAATATTAATCAGAGAAGAAGATGATAATAAAGAAACTGTAGTATTGTAGTATTAATAATGTATTATCTATTACCTGTTCTTCTCTGCTGTTTATAATAACCAACTCTCCTCCCATTGTTCTGCACTCCTTCTGACCGGCCCAAGCTGAGTTCATCGTGGAGGAGAGATAATAACAGCTGGTGCCAAACTTCCACCATCCAGCTAGACAGGGTTTCTCTGAGATGAACACATCAGAACAGCAGGCATTCAAAAGTCTACAAATATACTACATCTCTTCTATGTACTAAATGAAATGAGTGAACTACACTCACCATAGAACCTAACCCTGGTCTGTAGCTGGTTTCTCTCTTCAGTCATGTTGTTGCAACTGGTCTGTAGCTGGTTTCTCTCTTTAGTCAGGGTGTTGTAACTGGTCTGTAGCTGGTCTCTCTCTTTGGTCAGGGTGTTGTAACTGGCCTGTAGCTGGTCTCTCTCTGTTGAGTAGTGATGACCAATGACTCCATCTGTAAAAAGGAAGAGTTAAGTAAAAATGTAATTTCCTCACCATTGATGATTAAGTAGGCTACTTAAGTCTCAGTGACAACATATTCAACTTACAGTAGACAGACAGGCCTATGATCCCAGCCAATAAGAGAACACACAGCAGCCCCAGACAAACTGCAGCAATTCCAGAGGGTCTCTTCCACCACTGAAAATGCACTAAATCACAAATTGTTAACCTCTAACGAGCCTCTACCCCGGGTCCGGGATCACCCCCCACCCCCCCACACACTGATTAGCATAGCTAGCATAGCTTCACAAGTAGATAGTAGCATCTAAATATCATTAAATCACAAGTCCAAGACACCAGATGAAAGATACAGATCTTGTGAATAAAGCCACCATTTCAGATTTTTAAAATGTTTTACAGGGAAGATAAAATATGTAAATCTATTAGCTAAACACGTTAGCAAAATACACCACTTTTCTAACTCCATCAGTTTCTTACTACTTCAGGTGCTATCACCAATTCGGCTAAACTAAGATATTGATAGCCACTAACCAAGAAAAAACCTCTTCAGATGACAGTCTGATAACATATTTATGGTATAGGATAGGTTTTGTTAGAAAAAAGTGCATATTTCAGGTAGAAATCACAGTTTACAATTGCACCGACCATCACAAGACGACTAGAATTACTATAGAGAGCAACGTGTATGACCAATTTACTCTTAATAAAACATTTCATAAGAATAGACAAAGCATAGCAATGGAAAGACCCAGATCTTGTGATTCCAGACAATATTTCAGATTTTCTAAGCGTTTTACAGCGAAAACACAATAAATCGATAAGTTAGCATACCACATGTGAAAACGTTACCAGAGCATCGATTCCAGCCAAAGAGCGCTATAACGTAATCACCGCCAAAATATATTAATTTTTTCACTAACCTTCTCAGAATTCTTCCGATGACACTCCTGTAACATCATTTTACAACATACATATACAGTTTGTTCGAAAATGTGCATATTTAGCCATACAAAACCGTGGTTATACAATGGAAATAGTCACAACTCAAGCATCAAAATGAGGGACGTCAGCTTTCAGAGTGATCTAGTTTAATCGAAAGCTAATCATATACTTGACAAAAAAATACAGGGTTGACAGGAATCGAAAGACAAATTAGTTCTTAATGCAACCGCTGACTTACATTTTTAAAATTATCCTTACTTTTCAATACAGGGTTCGCCAAGTGAAGCTATACCAAACAAAATGGCGAAATATGCGTTTAAAATATTTCGACAGAACAACGATTTATCATATTAAATATTGCTTACTTTGAGCTGTTCTTCCATCAGATTCTTGGGCAATGTATCCTTTCTATGTTATAAACTTCTTTTGGTCGATAGATGTCCTCTGTCCTTCGAAATGTCCACTAACAACGACCGAGACCCCGAAACGTTCCCAAAGCTAAAAAGTGCACGACAAAGAAATTCCTCAGAATCGCACTAAACGGATATAAATTGCTATAAAACGGTTCAAATTAACTACATTATGATGTTTTTAACAACTATAACGAGTAAAAACATGACCAGACAAATATTACTGGTTAAACAACGATTTGGAATGAGGCAAGTCCGATGTCCATCCTGCTTGTGACGCGCGAAGAAAAGAGAGTGTACTTCCACGTTTTCTTGTTTTATAGTGGCTGTGATTGTGCAATAGACTCCATTCAAAACGTGATGACGTACAGACACCCAGAGGAAGACGTAGGCAGTGTCGGTTTCTTCATAGCATTCACTGTCGCCTTAAAAACAGACTCCAGATCAGGGGTAAAAATTTCTGAAATCTGACCCCTGTCATGAAAAGTGCTGTAGATATTGTTCTGTACCACTCAGAGACAAAATTCCAACGGCTATAGAAACTAGAAAGTGTTTTCTATCCAATAATAACAATAATATGCATATTGTACGATCAAGAATTTAACACGAGGCAGTTTAATTTGGAGACCCAAATATGCTAATGCGGAACAGCACCCCCTATAGTTCCAAGAAGTTAAAGTAAGTAAAGTAATCTTTGGTAATGTGTTTTACTGTATCATCCAGGATTGGGACAAAAAAAGCTATAGCAATACAATATATATTAATATCACCTGTTCAATGTGTGTAATTTGTGTGTGCGCGATCTTACCTGTAGCAACAACTCCATCTCTTGGACTGGGTTTGAAGGCTCTTACGTTGCCATATATTTGGCCATCAATGTCTGTGTTCTTCATTGCATCAGGCTCATCGTCTTCAAATCCATCTGAGTTTTCATAGACTCCCTCTGACATCTTAACACACTTGTGCTCAAATACAGTAACTTCTACTTCTAACCTCAACTCTAATATATGTCTATAGCTGTGTCTTCTCCCTGCACTGTCCTGCGTCTGTGTGATATACTGTAGTGACACTATTTTTTAAACGTTCAACCACAGTGAAGGGGAAACTGGTCACCACGTGACTTGAACCAGCCTTAGTTCCTAATCTGAACATGTTTGTTTCCCAGTGTTCATCAGTTTTAAACATGTGATTCAACTGAGGTGATAATATACTACATGATATGACTCTATATCATGCTATATGATGTATGTGTGGGTCACAGGGTCCCAATTTTGGATACGTTCACATATAACCTACATATATCCTGACTAAATGTACAGCACCCACAGCCTTCAAATGGAGAGACACTTATGTCTTGCACTCTGTGACCGGCGGTGCAGGGGGAAGTTGCCACAAGACACTGATCTTAGGTCCGTTTTGAATTTCCACCACAAATGGTTAAAGTTAGGATTTTGGGAGGGAAACCTGATTCTAGATCTGTACCATATAGGCTCTTTGTTCTATCTATGCTGACTGTGAAGAAATACTCAGAATGAAAAAGCAGAAGTTCTGACAACATCTCCATAGTTCCAGTTTGACAGATTTAAGAGAATAGAAAGAACAATTAAAACCCTTCACATGTTTTATGATAAAACATTCATATTTCCACCCTGTCTTTTAGTACAACATAACATATACATACTGGTTACATCTAATGACACAACTCTCTCTGCACTGATTCCACTGTTCCACATGACATCTACCTACATGAACTATTATACAACTCTACAGCTCTACTCTATTCCACAGGAGGAGAGAAAGCATCACACAGATCCTTAGATACAGGGACAGAGTCAAAGGTGGCCCTCTGGTGGACGTAGTACTAACTACAGGTACAGCTGTAGTGTTGGTGACAGAGACCTGGGTGGATGTAGTACTAACTACAGGTACAGCTGTAGTGTTGGTGACAGAGACCTGGGTGGATGTAGTAGTTTCCCAAGATGCTTTTGGGAAACGGGGCCCTGGGTTGTAGAGCTCACAACTACCCCAACAGAGTCCTTCACTGAGCCCAGACACACACCCATGTTGCCTGCCCTGTCCTCTACCACCAGTTCTAACTTCTAACAGCAGGTGGCACTGCAGTCCACAGGGTCATTTTTTTGGGCTCTGGGGCCCACCGCCATAGAACTGTTGAGGGTCCCTTTGCCCGGGCATAGGGTGATGCAGATGATGCCTGTCTCGTTGACACCGTCGGTGAGGTTGGCAGAGCGCTGCCAGTTTGAGGAGCT
>NC_092091.1:73499783-73519926 GCF_045679555.1 Salvelinus alpinus
AAGTGTATATTGCGGGTGGGTAGGCTTAACCAGTGAGGATGAGATTTTGAGTGACAGCTGTTTGAACGACTGAAAATATCCACTTCACTCTTTTGGGACCGTTATATGGGAACAGCAGTCAAATATGAGCATTTGATATTGTATGTGACTTGACAACAAAGACTGATGGTCAAAGATGATTAAGTAACATCCTTTGAGATCCTTTTATATCTCTACTACACTCACTGATTGGTGATACAGTCAACTCATGTACAGTGATTGTAATGGGGGTTTGGTACTGTTGAGAATGTTATCACCAGGCCTAACCTGGAGCATGTAAATATCTGTAGAATACATTTGAATTGAACATTATTTGTATACACAAAGTCAAATGTACTAACTTCATGTTGCCTCTGATGATATGTCAAACATAACTACTGGTACACAGGAAGCTACAAACAGGAATTAAGTAGGACTTTTATTAATATAATAAAACAAACAAATACAACAATAGGTGCATTTGAATGCGTGTGTGTACCTCCATGCATGTGTGCGTGTGTGTGTGTGTGTGTGTGTAAGTGTGATAGAGGGAGAGTCTGTGTGTGTGTGTGTGTGTGTGTGTGTGTGTGTGTGTGTGTGTGTGTGTGTGTGTGTGTGTGTGTGTGTGTGTGTGTGTGTGTGTGTGTGTGTGTGTGTGTGTGTGTGTGTGTGTGTGTGAGTGTGCGTGCATGCGTGTGCGTGTGCGAGAGAGAGAGAATGAAGAACAAAGTTGTGTACAATATAAACTGCTATATGTGTTACATTATGTTGACATGGTGATGTTAAAACACTTTCTCACAAATCCAGTTGAGTTTCCTGTCACATGACATGTCATTCCATGCCTTAAGTGGAGTCCAATCTTTATGTATCTCAACACAGTCCTCTTCCCCACTAGGATCTTCACTATCAGGCTGCTTGTCATTCCAGTACCTACAGGGTTAAAAACAGTCAGATATCATGGTTAATACCAGTACCTACAGGGTTAACAACAGTCAGATATCATGGTTAATACCAGCACCTACAGGATTAAAAACAGTCAGATATCATGGTTAATACTAGTACCTACAGGGTTAACAACAGTCAGATATCATGGTTAATACCAGTACCTACAGGGTTAACAACAGTCAGATATCATGGTTAATACCAGTACCTACAGGGTTAACAACAGTCAGATATCATGGATAATACCAGCACCTACAGGGTTAAAAACAGTCAGATATCATGGTTAATACCAGTACCTACAGGATTAACAACAATAAGACATCACAGTAACAACATCATAATACTAATAATAATATGTAGACATTTTTCATCTTATAGTTAATTGTCTTGACTGGTATCATCAATGATAGTAACCTGTATAGAAAAAGGTTGAAAGGAGCCTTATTGACAGATTAGTTATCATATCTCACCTTGTGGTCAGTGGGGTGCCGTCCACCCATTTCCAGGTCCCCTCCTTAACAGAGTCAGTCAGACCAATCCAGACTCTCTTCTTGAGGTTGAAGAGAAATGTCTGTTGTTGAGAAAGATAAATTAACAGACATTTATGTTTGATCATATCTACCCCCTGCACACCCATCGCCTCTCCCTCTCCCTCTCCCTCTCCCTCTCCCTCTCCCTCTCCCTCTCCCTCTCCCTCTCGCTCTCACCTGTTCCTTATCACTGTTTATGATCACCAGGTCTGCTCCTCTCTTCAGACAGTCCTGTCTGCTCTCCTTCCAGGTTTTAGACTCAGTAGACAGGAAGTACCAACTGGATTCAAACTTCTGCCAGCCTTCAGGACAGGTTTGCAAATATTGATGAAAATACGAATTTCCTTCAATTTATCACACTGGACACTTAATGAAAGAACACAGACTGATGATTAGTTGTGTGGTATTAATGATAATTTATTGCTGTAGGTTTACTCACTGAGATTGGTAAGTCTCCAGTTAAGAAACTCTCTCTCAGTCTGTAGCTTGTCTCTCTCTTTAGTCATGGTGTTGTAACTGGTCTGTAGCTGGTCTCTCTCTTTAGTCATGGTGTTGTAACTGGTCTGTAGCTGGTCTCTCTCTTCAGTCAGGTTGTTGTAACTGGTCTGTAGGTTGGCTCTCTCTTTAGTCATGGTGTTGTAACTGGTCTGTATCTGGTATCTCTCTTTAGTCAGGGTGTTGTAACTGGTCTGTAGCTGGTCTCTCTCTTTAGTTAGGGTGTTGTAACTGGTCTGCATCTGGTATCTCTCTTTAGTCAGGTTGTTGTAGCTGGTCTGTAGCCGTTCTATCTCTGCAGATGAGTTGGTCTTATAGGCTATGAAGCTCTTAGAGACCCCATCATCTGTCATAACAACAACAAAGTGTATCAATAAAATAGATAATCAGGTGAATTGTAGGTGAATGCTGGTGAATTGTAGGAATTGTAACGTAAGACTTACAGTAGACAGACAGGCCTATGATCCCAGCCAGTAAAACACACAGCAGCCCCAGACACACTGCAACAACTCTGGAGGATCTCTTCTCTGAGCTATCAGGCTCTGTGGAGACAGATACTGTACATAGCATCAATGAGACAAAATAACACTTTTAAAGTGATATTTTCTCACCCCATCTCTCTTCCTGTTGAGGGGGACTTGTGGTTGTTAAAGATACAGCTTCTCACATTAACAGGAAATATAGTGACCAGTTAGTTATCTCCTAGCCTGGCTAACGTTAGCCAGCTAGCTATTAATAGTATAATTCATATGTTTAGTACATTCGTCACATATTGTACGTTTAGCAAATTCATAACATATACACATTGTAATTCGTAACATATCATACAAAATGTAATTCGTAACATCATAGAAATTATAATTTGTTACATACCAAATGGATCATGGACATCCACAACTTGATACATATCATATGATACCTATCATATTACACTAAATGGAGTGACTCGTTTTACGTACAGAATAATAAGAAATGCAATGAGACCAGGTTGGAAATACACATTGGCGATTTGCATAGGACTTTATGAACATTAAAATGAATGTTTCTGCAGTTAGTGTACATCCTAAAATACAGAGCCTCGAACATTTCAGAACATTTAACCTCTAGTCTTAAAGGAACAACGTTTGTTACAGTTTATTTTACTCAGTTGAATTTTGAAGCCTTGGGGCATGGGGATTCGACCAACCTCATCACATTAACATGAGGTAAATTGTTTATGCGGCAAGTGGAAAGATAATAACCATTAGTATAAACTTCCACGTGTGTGTCTCTATGACTACGGTGTATTTACCAGTGTTCTGAGATTCAGGTTGTTTATCTATGGTCCTGTTCACAGTATCCTGTCCACAGCTCTTCCTGTCCACATTAGCATAAATCTCCTCAGACTGCTCCATATAAAGGCTAATTCTAATTGCTGCCTTAAAATATACTGTGGTACTTTATTTATCTACACACAGTACAACAGACAGTATATTATGTTTTATATCCTGTTAAACAGCTGTTTTAGTTTAACAGTCTGTTGTGTCTGAGAACGTACAGTGTTACATGTGTAGGGAGGACTTCACACCTTAACCGGTGGTTTGAGCAGACAGCAACCTCCAGGAAGAGACACAACAGCAGATAGACACCATGATGAGTGTGTGGGTATGTAGCAGACAGGGCCACTGGTGTATGGTGCATTGTGTTGCCGTTGGTAACCTACACGTTGTCCCTTGTACAGTGAAGGTTGTGAGTCATTCTCATCTTCTATTAGCATTGTTTTTTTTGTATGTATATGTGTGTGTGTGTGTGTGTGTGTGTGTGTGTGTGTGTGTGTGTGTGTGTGTGTGTGTGTGTGTGTGTGTGTGTGTGTGTGTGTGTGTGTGTGTGTGTGTGTGTGTGTGTGTGTGTGTGTGTGTGTGTGTGTGTGTGTGTGTGTGTGTTTCCTCTCAGTAATGTTCTGCCCTCTGCGTGTGTCCAGGTCACACTGTTTTAAGTATCCAATCACATTCAATCAGGAAGCTGGTAGACCTTGTTAAAGAACTTTGTTCCTTCATTTATTAATCTGTGCTTTGTTATTCTTATTATTAAAGTGATAAGCATAGGCTAATAATTGGTCCCACTTTTTTGCAAAATCACATGACATGTTTCTAATAAAAATAAAGAAGAATCATTTTCCAGAGTACAGTATGACTACATACTCTCCTCTAAATCTAAACACAACAATTATTTGTCTTATCTCTTAATTTTCATCTTCCTCCTCTATGTCTCTCTCTGACATTAAGGCTCTATCTCAATTAGTCTCTCCTCTCATCCTATCTCCTCTCCTCCCATCTCCTCTTATCTCTTGTCCTCCTATTTCCTCTCCTCTTATCTCCTCTCCTCCATATCACTCTATCCAACAATCAACATAGTATTGACTACCAGCTAGCTAATGTTAGTAGAATTCATATCATTAGGACATTCGTAACATATTGTATGTTTTTGCAAATTTGTAACATATCATACACATTGTAATTTGTAACATATCATACAAAATGGATGATGGTCATCCACACATTGATACATACCATATGAAAGGTAATATATCATATTATAATGGAGTGTCTCTGATTTACGAACAGAATAATACAAAATGTTTTGAGACTAGGTGTAACGAACGTCTACTTCGTCCTCCTCCTCAGACGAGGAGAGGAGAGAAGGGTCAGATGACCAAAATGCAGCGTGGTAATTAGACATATTTATTTCAAAAAAACAGACGAAGACGAAAAACTCTTAAACAAACTACAAAACAACAAACGATGTAGACAGACCTGGGGCCTGTTGCACAAAAGTAGAATTAAGACATCCGGGATAAATGACTCAGCTGAGCTCAATGAAGCCAAAACATGTGCGTCCAGGCTTAATTGGTTGCACAAAGACCAAGCCAGGATGAGCAGACACGGATTCATTAAGCCAGGTGAAACCAATCCTGGATAGGTGCGCGCTCACGGCTCACTCAAATAGACCCCGCCACAGATCACAGATTAACTGATTTACCATGGCAACTAGAGCCGCGTACTTTTCCCCGTCGGAAGCACAAATCCTCATGGAGGCATACGAGGAGGTAAAAGATATAATTAAGAAGAAAGGCAACACCGCCACAGTGATAAAGCAAAGAGAAAAAGCGTGGCAAAGTATTGCAGACCGCCTGAATGCGTAAGTAGTGCACAATTACACACTCACCGCTCCGCTGAAACGTAACAATTACAATTCAAATATTTAATTCACATCTCCAAAAATGCAGTTGTACTGTAATTATGAAACGGTTAAATTTTTAATTGAAATGCACTGCAGATATGAGTGAAATTGTGTAAAGTAACTCCATCACACTGTATAAAGCTATGATAAATATTTTGATATTTTTACTGAAAACAAGACAAAAATACCAAGTAATTTTTTGCAGTGTGACTCCATTAAATGTGTGTGTGTGTGTGTGTGTGTGTGTGTGTAGATTAAACATGAACGGGCCAAAACGGACATGGCAGCAGGTCAAAATCAAATACAAGAACATTCTGCAGAATGGTATGGTCCCTGACTAATATTTAACAAAGCACAAGCATATATTGTACCCAGAAGGTGCCTGCTCACACATTGTCTGTACTGTTTTAGCAGTGAAAAAGAATACCCACAGACAAGGCACGGGTGGTGGGTCACCAAAGGCTGACCTTACCCCAGCAGAGGACATGGCCTTGGAGCTAAATAAAGGCAGGCCCGTCTTAGAGGGGATCCCTGGGGGGAAAGAGACGAGCATAGGTTCCTCCCAAGATGCCACCCGCTTCATTCAAGGTATGTCCTTCCATCTCTACATGGGATACAACCACATTCATATTGAATCAATTTGGACTGTCTGACTTTGGTTTACCTATTGCCTTGCAGTGTCTGGCAGCACTGTGTTCCTGTTAGAGCCACCAGCACAAGCACCAGACGATGCTGATCCAGTGAGTACTCCATCAAAGGCATACTGTAGGCCTGGCATGTCTTGTCTACTAGCTTCAATATGAATCCGATTAAATGTGATAGGGTGAAGGCCCCAGTGCAGCAGCAACAGCACATGATGGAGACGATGATGAGGAGGAGACCATCTCTCTGGATTCCAGAAGGCATGAGGTATCATGTTAAGACTGTGAAAGTACTATTTACTCTACAATGGTGAGGAGTCCTCATCAAAATCAAAAAATCTAATTTCTTTTACAGGACCCAGATGCTATACAGTGGGAAAACCAGCCTGGCAACATAGTGCGTATTAATAAAAGGACACCACATCCTGCCAAATTCCAGCTGCGCTAATTGTATTGTGTTCACAGAGCTCACAAGCTATCAGAAAGTTGTATGGCAACCACCTCCGGCGCCAAATAGAACTGGCAGACATAGACATTCAGTACAAGGAGAAAAAGATGGAAAATCTTGCACTGGAGTCCGAAATAAAAAAGAGGACAATTAGGAAACTGGACCTTGAAATAAAAAAACTTGAGAGGGAGGTGAGATATGCCTTCAATGTACACTGTATGCTAACTGTAACACAAATGTATTAATCATTATTTTTCTTTCCTCCCCCAGCTCCAAGAAGATGACACAGCTCAAAATAAAAATTAGGTATATTCTCGTAAAGTCAAGTGAGCCATGACATATGAGCTCTTATTGTGAGCACACAGGACGGTGGCATCTTTCTAAGGTTTTTTTTATTTTCCCAGCAATCAGTACAACCAAGTCATCGTTATAAGGCATCGCCCTCTTTTGCCCACCCCCCCAGCACCAGGTGTGGCCACTAGCCTATATGAAGGCCCAAAATTGTGTGTTCCTTTCTGCTCTGACAATGGCATGCCCATTCGTGCGAGATGTGGTGGATGAAGAAGCACTTGTGCTGAGGAGAGCCTTCAGGCGAGAAAGGGTCTTCAGGGACCGGTTGGACCCACTGGCCTTCCCTGATGACCATCTATATGAAAGATACAGGTTTTCTGCAGATGGCATCAGGTATCTATGCAGACTACTGGGTCCCAGGATTAAGCACCGCACTGCACGGAGCCATGCACTGAGTGTGGAGCAAATGGTTTGTGTGGCCTTGCGCTTTTTTGCTAGTGGAGCCTTCCTGTACTCAGTGGGGGATGCAGAACAGCTGAACAAGGCCACAATTTGCCGCACAATAAGGAGTGTGTGTCTGGCTATCAAAGCATTAGCAGATGTCTTCATCTCCTTCCCTGGCCACAGAAGACTCTGTGACATCAAAGAGGAGTTCTATAGGATTGCAGGTAAGAGGATCTACAAATTACAGGACAACTGTTAACACATAGTAGGATACTCATTACTTTGTGTGACAGGTTTCCCCAATGTCATTGGTGCAGTGGACTGCACACACATAAGGATAAAAGCCCCCTCAGGTGCCCATGAGGCCGATTTTGTGAATAGGAAATCCTTTCACAGCATTAATGTTCAGGTGAACATAACTTTTTGATATTGTCCATTGACGAACACTCTGCATTGCCAGTGATGTGCATTGATTGGTGTAATATTCCTCATCTTATGATTTCAGATGGTGTCATGTTTTGTCTTTGATCATCATGTCTTGTCCCTGTGCTTCCCTCTGCTGGTCTTATTAGGTTCTTTCCCTCTTTCTATCCCTCTCTCTCCTCCTCCCTCTCTCCCTCTCCCGCTCTCTCTCTCTATCGTTCCGTTCCTGCTCCCAGCTGTTTCTCATTCTCCTAACGACCTCATTTACTCTTTCACACCTGTCCCCTATTTTGCCCTCTGATTAGAGTCCCTATTTCTCCCTCTGTTTTCCGCTTCTGTCCTTGTCGGATTCTTGTTTGATGTTTGCTGTTCTGTGTCCTTGTTCCGCCCTGTCGTGTTTTTGCCTTCTTCAGATGCTGCGTGTGAGCAGGTGTCTATGTCAGCTACGGCCTGTGCCTTCCTGAAGCGACCTGCAGTCTGTGGTCGCGTCTCCAGTCGTTCCTCTCTACTGACGAGAGGATTTCAGTTTCCTGTTTTGGATTTACCTTTGATAATATCCAGGATAATCATTGTTTGTTTAAGACTGGAATAAAGACTCTGTTTCTATTACGTCGCTTTTGGGTCCTCATTCACCTGCATAACAGAAGAATCCGACCAAGAATGGACCCAGCGACTACGGATTCTCGCAACACTGCCGTCGAGATCCAGGGAGCAATGCTCGGCAGACACGAGCAGGAATTGTCTGCTGCTCGTCATGCCGTTGAGACCCTGGCCGCTCATGTCTCCGATCTCTCAGGACAGTTTCAGAGTCTTCGTCTCGTGCCACCAGCTACTTCCTGGTCTTCCGAGTCTCCGGAACCTAGGGTTAATAACCCACCATGTTACTCTGGGCAGCCCACTGAGTGTCGCTCCTTTCTCACCCAGTGTGATATTGTGTTCTCTCTCCAGCCCAACACATACTCAGGAGAGAGAGCTCGGATCGCTTACGTCATATCACTCCTTACTGGTCGTGCTCGGGAGTGGGGCACAGCTATCTGGGAGGCAAGGGCTGAGTGTTCTAACGTTTATCAGAACTTTAAGGAGGAGATGATACGGGTTTTTGATCGTTCAGTTTTTGGGAAGGAGGCTTCCAGGGCCCTGGCTTCCCTATGTCAAGGTGATCGATCCATAACGGATTACTCTATAGAGTTTCGCACTCTTGCTGCATCCAGTGACTGGAACGAGCCGGCGTTGCTCGCTCGTTTTCTGGAGGGACTCCACGCTGAGGTTAAGGATGAGATTCTCTCCCGGGAGGTTCCTTCCAGCGTGGACTCTTTGATTGCACTCGCCATCCGCATAGAACGACGGGTAGATCTTCGTCACCGAGCTCGTGGAAGAGAGCTCGCGTTAACGGTGTTTCCCCTCTCCGCATCTCAACCATCTCCTCCCATCGGCTCAGAGACTGAGCCCATGCAGCTGGGAGGTATTCGCATCTCGACTAAGGAGAGGGAACGGAGAATCACCAACCGCCTTTGCCTCTATTGCGGTTCTGCTGGACATTTTGTCATGTCATGTCCAGTAAAAGGCCAGAGCTCATCAGTAAGCGGAGGGCTACTGGTGAGCGCTACTACTCAGGTCTCTCCATCAAGATCCTGTACTACCTTGTCGGTCCATCTACGCTGGACCGGTTCGGCTGCTTCCTGCAGTGCCTTGATAGACTCTGGGGCTGAGGGTTGTTTTATGGACGAAGCATGGGCTCGGAAACATGACATTCCTCTCAGACAGTTAGGGAAGCCCACGCCCAAGTTCGCCTTAGATGGTAGTCCTCTCCCCAGTATCAGATGTGAGACACTACCTTTAACCCTCACAGTATCTGGTAACCACAGTGAGACCATTTCCTTTTTGATTTTTCGTTCACCTTTTACACCTGTTGTTTTGGGTCATCCCTGGCTAGTATGTCATAATCCTTCTATTAATTGGTCTAGTAATTCTATCCTATCCTGGAACGTTTCTTGTCATGTGAAGTGTTTAATGTCTGCTATCCCTCCTGTTTCTTCTGTCCCCTCTACTCAGGAGGAACCTGGTGATTTGACAGGAGTGCCGGAGGAATATCATGATCTACGCACGGTCTTCAGTCGGTCCAGAGCCAACTCTCTTCCTCCTCACCGGTCGTATGATTGTTGTATTGATCTCCTTCCGGGGACCACTCCCCCTCGGGGTAGACTATACTCTCTGTCGGCTCCCGAACGTAAGGCTCTCGAGGATTATCTGTCTGTTTCTCTCGACGCCGGTACCGTGGTGCCTTCTTCCTCTCCCGCCGGAGCGGGGTTTTTCTTTGTTAAGAAGAAGGACGGTACTCTGCGCCCCTGCGTGGATTATCGAGGGCTGAATGACATAACGGTTAAGAATCGTTATCCGCTTCCCCTTATGTCGTCAGCCTTCGAGATTCTGCAGGGAGCCAGGTTCTTTACTAAGTTGGACCTTCGTAACGCTTACCATCTCGTACGCATCAGAGAGGGGGACGAGTGGAAAACGGCGTTTAACACTCCGTTAGGGCATTTTGAATACCGGGTTCTGCCGTTCGGTCTCGCTAATGCTCCAGCTGTCTTTCAGGCATTAGTTAATGATGTACTGAGAGACATGCTGAACATCTTTGTTTTCGTTTACCTTGACGATATCCTGATTTTTTCACCGTCACTCGAGATTCATGTTCAGCACGTTCGACGTGTACTCCAGCGCCTTTTAGAGAATTGTCTCTACGTGAAGGCTGAGAAGTGCGCCTTTCATGTCTCCTCTGTCACATTTCTCGGTTCTGTTATTTCCGCTGAAGGCATTCAGATGGATCCCGCTAAGGTCCAGGCTGTCAGCGATTGGCCCGCTCCTAAGTCACGTGTCGAGTTACAGCGCTTTCTCGGTTTCGCTAATTTCTATCGGCGTTTCATTCGTAATTTCGGTCAAGTGGCTGCCCCTCTCACAGCTCTGACTTCTGTCAAGACTTGCTTTAAGTGGTCCGGTTCCGCCCAGGGAGCTTTTGATCTCCTCAAGAAGCGTTTTACATCCGCCCCTATCCTTGTTACTCCTGACGTCACTAAACAATTCATTGTCGAGGTTGACGCTTCAGAGGTGGGCGTGGGAGCCATTCTGTCCCAGCGCTTCCAGTCTGACGATAAGGTCCATCCTTGCGCTTACTTTTCTCATCGCCTGTCGCCATCGGAACGCAACTATGATGTGGGTAACCGCGAACTGCTCGCCATCCGCTTAGCCATAGGCGAATGGCGACAGTGGTTGGAGGGGGCGACCGTCCCTTTTGTCGTTTGGACTGACCATAAGAACCTTGAGTACATCCGTTCTGCCAAACGACTTAATGCACGTCAAGCTCGTTGGGCGTTGTTTTTCGCTCGTTTCGAGTTCGTGATTTCCTATCGCCCGGGAAATAAGAACACCAAGCCTGATGCCTTATCCCGTCTCTTTAGTTCTTCTGTGGCTTCTACCGACCCCGAGGGGATTCTCCCTGAAGGGCGTGTTGTCGGGTTGACTGTCTGGGGAATTGAGAGACAGGTAAAGCAAGCACTCACTCACACTGCGTCGCCGCGCGCTTGTCCTAGTAACCTTCTGTTCGTTCCTGTCTCTACTCGTCTGGCTGTTCTTCAGTGGGCTCATTCTGCCAAGTTAGCTGGCCACCCCGGCGTTCGGGGTACGCTTGCTTCTATTCGCCAGCGGTTTTGGTGGCCTACTCAGGAGCGGGACACGCGCCGTTTCGTGGCTGCTTGTTCGGACTGCGCGCAGACTAAGTCAGGTAACTCTCCTCCTGCCGGTCGTCTCAGACCGCTTCCCATTCCTTCTCGACCATGGTCTCACATCGCCTTAGACTTTATTACCGGTCTGCCTTCGTCTGCGGGGAAGACTGTGATTCTTACGGTTATCGATAGGTTCTCTAAGGCGGCACATTTCATTCCCCTCGCTAAGCTTCCTTCCGCTAAGGAGACGGCACAAATCATCATTGAGAATGTGTTCAGAATTCATGGCCTCCCGTTAGACGCCGTTTCAGACAGAGGCCCGCAATTCACGTCACAGTTTTGGAGGGAGTTCTGTCGTTTGATTGGTGCTTCCGTCAGTCTCTCTTCCGGGTTTCATCCCCAGTCTAACGGTCAAGCAGAAAGGGCCAATCAGTCGATTGGTCGCATATTACGCAGCCTTTCGTTTCGAAACCCTGCGTCTTGGGCAGAACAGCTCCCCTGGGCTGAGTACGCTCACAACTCGCTTCCTTCGTCTGCTACCGGGCTATCTCCGTTTCAGAGTAGTCTTGGTTACCAGCCTCCTCTGTTCTCGTCCCAGCTCGCCGAGTCCAGCGTTCCCTCCGCTCAGGCTTTTGTCCAACGTTGTGAGCGCACCTGGAGGAGGGTCAGGTCTGCACTTTGCCGTTACAGGGCGCAGACTGTGAGAGCCGCCAATAAACGTAGGATTAAGAGTCCTAGGTATTGTCGCGGTCAGAGAGTGTGGCTTTCCACTCATAACCTTCCCCTTACGACAGCTTCTCGCAAGTTGACTCCGCGGTTCATTGGTCCGTTCCGTGTCTCTCAGGTCGTCAATCTTGTCGCTGTGCGACTGCTTCTTCCGCGACATCTTCGTCGCGTCCACCCTGTCTTCCATGTCTCTTGTGTCAAGCCTTTTCTTCGCGCCCCCGTTCGTCTTCCCTCCCCCCCCCCGTCCGTCCTTGTCGAGGGCGCACCTATTTACAAGGTACGGAGGATCATGGACATGCGTTCTCGGGGACGTGGTCACCAGTACTTAGTGGATTGGGAGGGTTACGGTCCTGAGGAGAGGAGTTGGGTTCCATCTCGGGACGTGCTGGACCGTTCGTTGATTGATGATTTCCTTCGTTGCCGCCAGGGTTCCTCCTCGAGTGCGCCAGGAGGCGCTCGGTGAGTGGGGGGGTACTGTCATGTTTTGTCTTTGATCATCATGTCTTGTCCCTGTGCTTCCCTCTGCTGGTCTTATTAGGTTCTTTCCCTCTTTCTATCCCTCTCTCTCCTCCTCCCTCTCTCCCTCTCCCGCTCTCTCTCTCTATCGTTCCGTTCCTGCTCCCAGCTGTTTCTCATTCTCCTAACGACCTCATTTACTCTTTCACACCTGTCCCCTATTTTGCCCTCTGATTAGAGTCCCTATTTCTCCCTCTGTTTTCCGCTTCTGTCCTTGTCGGATTCTTGTTTGATGTTTGCTGTTCTGTGTCCTTGTTCCGCCCTGTCGTGTTTTTGCCTTCTTCAGATGCTGCGTGTGAGCAGGTGTCTATGTCAGCTACGGCCTGTGCCTTCCTGAAGCGACCTGCAGTCTGTGGTCGCGTCTCCAGTCGTTCCTCTCTACTGACGAGAGGATTTCAGTTTCCTGTTTTGGATTTACCTTTGATAATATCCAGGATAATCATTGTTTGTTTAAGACTGGAATAAAGACTCTGTTTCTATTACGTCGCTTTTGGGTCCTCATTCACCTGCATAACAGATGGTCTGCAATGCTGACTGTGTGATCAGCAATGTTGTGGCAAAATGGCCTGGCTCAGTCCATGACTCCAGAATCTTTCGGGCCTCTGAAATCTATCAGTGCCTATCACAAGGTAAGCCACACAACCCCTATTTATAACCATCATGGCTGTGTCAAGAATATCACTGTGTTTATGAGGTAGTAATGATGAGATTTTGTGTTGACAGGTGAATTCTCTGGTGTGTTGCTGGGAGACAGGGGGTATGGCTGCCAGCCTTTTCTCCTGACACCTTTCACAGACCCCCAGGAAGCACAGCAGGCCTACAACCATGCCCATGCCAGGACCAGGGCCAGAGTTGAAATGACCTTTGGCCTCCTGAAGGCACGCTTTCACTGCCTTCACAAATTAAGGGTCAGCCCTGTTAGGGCATGTGATATTACTGTGGCTTGTGCTGTCCTCCACAATGTGGCCTGCCTGAGGAAGGAGAGGGCCCCCAGAGTGCCACCAGCCATGGACTGGGACAATCCGGCAATCTTCCCTGATGACGACAGTGGTCGGCTGCTGAGGGACCAATATGTGTTGAATTATTTTAGTTAGTATGTGTGTTTCAATTTTGGTTAAATATGTCCTGCGGTGGCAGAGGAATTTGGGTTTTTTTGGGTTCGTTTTTTGACGAATTTGGCCTCTTATGATGTTTGTGCGGTATACTGTGTGTAATACAAGGCTGCAGGGAGGCTACTGCATCCATTCATTTGTCTGTTCAGTTGATGTGTATGGATTTGTCCTGCATTTATTTTAGTGTGCAGACATGCAGGGTGTGTTATATACAGACCTTTGAATGTGTATGTATCATTTTGTATAATATGCTTGGATTCTGTGCTTTCCATCTTGTAGAGTCACTGTGACTTCAGTTTCGAAAGGAGCTGATGGTTTACCTGCTTTGTTTTGTCCTTATTCAATAAAGGAACATAATGTTACACATTGTGTTTTTATATTCATATGGAATGTGTATTTGTTTATATGACAGAGTACTAGGGCCACACTGAAGAAAAAGGATAAAGTCATAAATTTATGAGGCTGGTTCTTTCTGCAGAAAAGCTACATATTGTTTTTACAGTTTTGATACTTATGACAATGTGATACTTAATATTCTGGCACATCAGCATGTCTTTGTTTATGAAACCATACTGAAGTACAATTTCACGAAATGCCCCACATCTGTCATTTTAACAACTGTCCTCCTTTAAAACAACTGGTTACAATATTATGACTTGTGTTTTTTTCCCCTCTGTGGCCCTAATATTCTATCATTTTATATATAGCCTTATAGTCTATGGGAAACTGTAAATTATCTAATGATAGCAACATCATCTAAAAATCATTTTTTATCCAAAATCATTGAAATTAATGATCACAAACGTTTAAATAATAACAGTGGGTCTAGTTATATGTGATAACAATGTATAGTGAGCAGTGAAATAACTATTGGTTTCCATTTGTGGTGACTGCTGACTGACATTAGGGATGAGATTAAATAGATCCTGGAATTTAGCCTGGTCTGGAGCAGGCTAGCTCCACAGAATAAATCTCCATGGTAATTTATACCATAACATATCCTCCTGCCCCCTATCCATCTTTAGTGCAACCGGATTACGGATCAATTGAGCCAGGATCACCAAGATATCCTGGCTTAATCCCTTATCCTAGTTTTGTGCAACAGGCCCCTGGACTTAGAACTTACATACAACGAAGAACGCACGAACAGGTACAGACTACAAACAAACGAACGAACGAACGATACAGTCCCGTGTGGTAACAAACATACAAACACCAGAAACAACCACCCACAACAAACAATGTGAAACAACCTACCTTAACATGGTTCTCAATCAGAGGAAACGTAAACCACCTGCCTCTAATTGAGAACCATATCAGGTAACCCATTAACCAACATAGATACACATAACATAGAATGCCCACCCCAACTCACGCCCTGACCGACTAAACACATACAAAACAACAGAAAACAGGTCAGGAACGTGACACTAGGTTGGACTAGGTTGGACTTATCGGCATAGTAATTACTAGACTACCAGAAAAACAATGAGAGAGAGCTTCCAATCATGCTCCTAAAAATATGTTTTGACTCATGGATGTCATTCCATGAGAACTGTAGATGTATTATAGAAGCCAAGTACTATTTGCATTTGAAAATGTAATGGAACGAGAGACAAAATGTGTTGATAATGGTATGCGCATCTTTGACAGTGTCTTTAAAGCTGTAAAAACATAGGACTATGTCTATAATTGAGGAGGATGTTTGTATTACAGTGTCTGACTGTCTGGATCTCTGTGTTGTTTAGGTACTGGCAGACGGACTGTGTTGAGACAAACTATGGACAAGAAGACCCTGTAAAGACATGGAATGATGACAATTGTGGCAAATATCAAAACTGGATATCTCTCGCTCTCTCGCTCGCGCTCTCATATACAAAAATAGAACACGTATGCATTCTTGTGTCCGTGCTGTGTGTATGTGTGAGAGATTTTTACAGTGGTTATTGTTAGACCATTATCTGCAGGACAAAATAAATCATTCCATGTCTCTACATGGTCACCTTGTCCAGAGTATATCTCAACACAGTCCTCCTGTCCAGGGAATGGGACTTGCTATTTGTGATGATGGACAGGACACTATTATACCAGGAAGATATAGATCATAGAGGGGAAGTGGAGAACAAAGGCTAGTTGTTAACATATATTACATATCATATGTAACAGCCCCAAGATAATTCAGGGAGTTTCCAGAACTCCCCCTACCTTTCACCTTTCTGCTGATCTGGACCCTCTGTTTACTCCCAAATATACATCAACATGTTCAGGAGGTCCAGGACTACAAACATGGGTCATTATAATGTCCATACAATAGATTTGACATTACAAACTGCTCCAAGTGGATATATGAGGGTGGGTAGGCTTAACCAGTGAGGATGAGATGACAACAGTAACCACCGTGTCTCTCCTCTACATTTACCCATTAGTAATTTTTTGAAATGTTAACTAGGTAAGTAAATTAAGAACAAGTTCTTATTTACAATGACAACCTACCCCGGCCAAACCTCCCCCTAACCCGGACGACGCTGGGCCAATTGTGCGCCGCCCTATGGGACTACTGATCATGGTCGTTTGTTATACAGCCTTGGATTGAACACAGGTCTGTAGTGACGGCTCTTGAACTTCAATGCAGTGCTTTAGACCGCTGCGCCGCTCAGCCCCCCATTTAGCAGACTATGTTATCCAGAGTGACTTACAAAAGTATGTTTAAGTGCCTTGCTCAAGGGCACATCGACAGATTTTTCACGTAGTCGGCTCAGGAATTCGATCCAGCAACCTTTCGGTTACTGGCCTAGTGATCTTAACTGCTAGAAGTCCTGCCGCCGTCTCTCTTCATGAACCTGATTGGTCGAGGAGATTTTGAGTGACAGCTGGTTGAATGACTGAAAAGATCCACTTCACTTCCCTCTTTTGGGACCCATATGGAGGAACAATAATCAAATATGAGCATTTGATATTGTGCTTATGTGTAACTTGACAACAAAGACTGACTGTCAAAGAGTATTATGAGAACACACAGCAGCCCCAGACACACTGCAGCAACTCCAGAGGGTCTCTTCCACCACTGAACATGTACTGAATCACACATTAAAGATCGTTGGTAATGTGTTTTACTGTATCATCCAGGATTGGGACAAATAAATCTGTTTAATGTGTAGTGTGTGTGTGTGTATGTATGTTCATGCAATCTTACCTGAAGCAACAACTCCATCTCTTGAACTGGGCTTGAAGGTTCTTACGTTGGAATATAATTGGCCGTCAATGTCTGTGTTCTTCATTGCATCAGGCTCATCGTCTTCAAATCCATCTGAGTTTCCATAAACTCCCTTTGACATCTTAACACACTTGTGCTCAAATACAGTAACTTCTACTTCTAACCTCAACTCTAATGTAAGTCTGTACCTGTGTCTTCTCCCTGCACTGTCCTGGGTCTGTGTGACTTTAGGTAGTGAAACTATCTGTCATCCACAGTGGATGATAAATTGTGAAATCAACACAACACTGGCCACCATGTGACTCCCACCAGCCTTAGTTTGATAATATACTACATGATATGACTCCCACCAGCCTTAGTGTGATAATATACTACATGATATGACATTATATCATGCTATGTGATGTATGTGTGAATTCACAGGGTCCCAATGTTGGATGTGCTAAAAAAATTGGGAAATACATGTACACTACATATATTCTGACTGAGTTTACAGTAGCCTCTGCCTTCAATGGAGAGCACATTATGGCTTTCACTCTGTGACTGGAAGTGTAGGGAGAAGTTGATCTTGGGTCAGTTTTGCATTTCCACCACAAATGGTTAAGGTTAAGATTGGGGGAAAGAAACCTGTTCCTAGATCTGTACCTAGGGGAAACCTCCCCCCGTGTTGTGACCGGCCACCAATGGCCATATAGGGGTCTTTGTTCTATCTATGCTGACTGTGAATAGTTACTCAGAATGAAAAAGCAGAAGTTCTGACAATATCTCCATAGTTTCAGTTTTAAGGGAATCGAAAGAATAAAAACCCTTCACATGTTTTATGCCAAAACATTCATATCTCCACCCTGTCTTTTAGTACAACATAACATCTACATACTGGTTACATCTAATGACACAACTCTCTCTGCACTGATTCCACTGTTCCACATGACATCTACCTACATGAACTATTATACAACTCTACAGCTCTACTCTATTCCACAGGAGGAGAGAAAGCATCACACAGATCCTGAGATACAGGGACAGAGTCAAAGGTGTCCCTCTGGTGGACGTAGTACTAACTACAGGTACAGCTGTAGTGTTGGTGACAGAGACCTGGGTGAATGTAGTACTAACTACAGGTACAGCTGTAATGTTGGTGACAGAGACCTGGGTGGATGTAGTACTAACTACAGGTACAGCTGTAGTGTTGGTGACAGAGACCTGGGTGGATGTAGTACTAACTACAGGCACAGCTGTAGTGTTGGTGACAGAGACCTGGGTGAATGTAGTACTAACTACAGGTACAGCTGTAGTGTTGGTGACAGAGACCTGGGTGGATGTAGTACTAACTATAGGTACAGCTGTAGTGTTGGTGACAGAGACCTGGGTGGATGTAGTACTAACTACAGGTAAAGCTGTGGTGTTGGTGACAGAGACCTGGGTGGATGTAGTACTAACTACAGGTACAGCTGTGGTGTTGGTGACAGAGACCTGGGTGGATGTAGTACTAACTACAGGTACAGCTGTGGTGTTGGTGACAGAGACCTGGGTGGATGTAGTACTAACTACAGGTACAGCTGTAGTGTTGGTGACAGAGACCTGGGTGGATGTAGTACTAACTACAGGTACAGCTGTTGTGTTGGTGACAGAGACATGGGTGGATGTAGTACAAACTACAGGTACAGCTGTAGTGTTGGTGACAGAGACCTGGGTGGATGTAGTAGTTTCCCAAGATGCTTTTGGGAAACGGGGCCCTGGGTTGTAGAGCTCACAACTACCCCAACAGAGTCCTTCACTGAGCCCAGACACACACTCATGTTGCCTGCCCTGTCCTCTACCACCAGTTCTAACTTCTAACAGCAGGTGGCACTGCAGTCCACAGGGTCATTTTTTTTGGCTCTGGGGCCCACTGCCATAGAACTGTTGAGGGTCCCTTTGCCCGGGCATAGGGTGATGCAGATGATGCCTGTCTCGTTGACACCGTCGGTGAGGTTGGCAGAGCGCTGCCAGTTTGAGGAGCTGCATGCTGCCGGGCAGTCAGAGGAGACCACTGAGGTGTAATAACAACAGTTTTAGTAGCTGCATGCTGCCGGACAGTCAGAGGAAACCACTGAGGTGTAATAACAACAGTTTGAGGAGCTGCATGCTAACGGGCAGTCAGAGGAGACCACTGAGGTACAATAACAACAGTTTGAGGAGCTGCATGCTAACGGGCAGTCAGAGGAGACCACTGAGGTACAATAACAACAGTTTGAGGAGCTGCATGCTAACGGACAGTCAGAGGAGACCACTGAGGTATAATAACAACAGTTTGAGGAGCTGCATGCTAACGGACAGTCAGAGGAGAACACTGAGGTATAATAACAACAGTTTGAGGAGCTGCATGCTAACGGGCAGTCAGAGGAGACCACTGAGGTATAATAACAACAGTTTTAGTAGCTGCATGTTAACGGGCAGTCAGAGGAGACCACTGAGGTACAATAACAACAGTTTGAGGAGCTGCATGCTAACGGACAGTCAGAGGACACCACTGAGGTACAATAACAACAGTTTGAGGAGCTGCATGCTGCCGGACAGTCAGAGGAAACCACTGAGGTGTAATAACAACAGTTTGAGGAGCTGCATGCTAACGGGCAGTCAGAGGAGACCACTGAGGTACAATAACAACAGTTTGAGGAGCTGCATGCTAACGGGCAGTCAGAGGAGACCACTGAGGTACAATAACAACAGTTTGAGGAGCTGCATGCTAACGGACAGTCAGAGGAGACCACTGAGGTATAATAACAACAGTTTGAGGAGCTGCATGCTAACGGACAGTCAGAGGAGAACACTGAGGTATAATAACAACAGTTTGAGGAGCTGCATGCTAACGGGCAGTCAGAGGAGACCACTGAGGTATAATAACAACAGTTTTAGTAGCTGCATGTTAACGGGCAGTCAGAGGAGACCACTGAGGTACAATAACAACAGTTTGAGGAGCTGCATGCTAACGGACAGTCAGAGGACACCACTGAGGTACAATAACAACAGTTTGAGGAGCTGCATGCTAACGGACAGTCAGAGGAGACCACTGAGGTATAATAACAACAGTTTGAGGAGCTGCATGCTAACGGACAGTCAGAGGAGACCACTGAGGTATAATAACAACAGTTTGAGGAGCTACATGCTAACCGACAGTCAGAGGAGACCACTGAGGTATAATAACAACAGTTTTAGTAGCTGCATGCTAACGGACAGTCAGAGGAGACCACTGAGGTACAATAACAACAGTTTGAGGAGCTGCATGCTAACAGACAGTCAGAGGAGACCACTGAGGTATAATAACAACAGTTTGAGGAGCTGCATGCTAACAGACAGTCAGAGGAGACCACTGAGGTATAATAACAACAGTTTGAGGAGCTTCATGCTAACGGGCAGTCAGAGGAG
>NC_092091.1:73520026-73565026 GCF_045679555.1 Salvelinus alpinus
GCATGCTAACGGGCAGTCAGAGGAGACCACTAAGGTGTAATAACAACAGTTTGAGGAGCTGCATGCTAACGGACAGTCAGAGGAGACCACTAAGGTATAATAACAACAGTTTGAGGAGCTGCATGCTAACGGGCAGTCAGAGGAGACCACTAAGGTATAATAACAACAGTTTGAGGAGCTGCATGCTAACGGGCAGTCAGAGGAGACCACTAAGGTATAATAACAACAGTTTGAGGAGCTGCATGCTAACGGGCAGTCAGAGGAGACCACTAAGGTATAATAACAACAGTTTGAGGAGCTGCATGCTAACGGACAATCAGAGGAGACCACTGAGGTATAATAACAACAGTTTGAGGAGCTGCATGCTAACGGGCAGTCAGAGGAGACCACTGAGGTATAATAACAACAGTTTGAGGAGCTGCATGCTAACGGACAGTCAGAGGAAACCACTGAGGTATAATAACAACAGTTTGAGGAGCTGCATGCTACCGGGCAGTCAGAGGAGACCACTGAGGTATAATAACAACAGTTTGAGGAGCTACATGCTAACGGGCAGTCAGAGGAAACCACTAAGGTATAATAACAACAGTTTGAGGAGCTGCATGCTACCGGGCAGTCAGAGGAGACCACTGAGGTATAATAACAACAGTTTGAGGAGCTACATGCTAACGGGCAGTCAGAGGAAACCACTGAGGTATAATAACAACAGTTTGAGGAGCTGCATGCTAACGGGCAGTCAGAGGAGACCACTGAGGTATAATAACAACAGTTTGAGGAGCTGCATGCTAACGGACAGTCAGAGGAGACCACTGAGGTATAATAACAACAGTTTGAGGAGCTGCATGCTACCGGGCAGTCAGAGGAGACCACTGAGGTATAATAACAACAGTTTGAGGAGCTGCATGCTAACGGACAGTCAGAGGAGACCACTGAGGTATAATAACAACAGTTTGAGGAGCTGCATGCTACCGGGCAGTCAGAGGAGACCACTGAGGTATAATAACAACAGTTTGAGGAGCTGCATGCTACCGGGCAGTCAGAGGAGACCACTGAGGTATAATAACAACAGTTTGAGGAGCTGCATGCTAACGGACAGTCAGAGGAGACCACTGAGGTATAATAACAACAGTTTGAGGAGCTGCATGCTAACGGGCAGTCAGAGGAGACCACTGAGGTATAATAAGAACCCGTTGTTATCAAGGTAATCACATGTATATCTGGGATGCATCCGGTTTACTCAGCCCAACATCACATGCACAGTAGCACTCAGTGCACCCTGGGAGCAGCGCGATCAGTGATGTCGTCATTATGTCATCAAAAACATGGCAGACATTAGATGAATATACATTTTTGTAAATATTTTTTATCGGCCTCAGTGATAATTATCTGAATAATTCAATGGCTATATTGTGCACAAAGGTGATGACTAAAGTGTCTTATTACACATTTTCAAGTCTGACTGCCTAGCGTCTGTTAAACTGCAGTACAGAAACAAAACTGTTGGAGCAATCGAAACAGTGCTTCTAGACCAGTAACCCTTTTCCTCTTGGAGGAGATGCCTGGTAGCCCTCACTGGGGAGTGGTAAATATCATATGTAACAGCCCCAAGATAATTCAGGGAGTTTCCAGAACTCCCCCTTCCTTTCTGCTGATTTGGACAACCTGTTTAATCCCAAATATACATCAACATGTTCAGGAGGTCCAGGACTACAAACATGGGTCATTATTTTTTATTTTACCTTTATTTAACTAGGCAAGTCAGTTAAGAACATTTTTTTTTTTCAAAGACAGCCTAGGAACAGTGCCTGTTTAGGGGCAGAACAACAGATTTGTACCTTATCAGCTCAGGGATTTGAACTTGCAACCTTTCAGTTACTAACCCAACACTCTAACCACTAGGCTACCCTATAATATCCATACAATTGCTTTGACAGTACAAACCGCTCAAGTGGATTTTGAGGGTGAGTAGTCTTAACCAGTGAGGATGAGATGGCGACATAATTGGCCACAGCCCACTTCTCTCCTAATGAACCTGATTGGTTGAGTTTGAGTGACAGCTGGTTGAACCACTGAAAATACCCACTTCACTTCCCTCTTTTGTTACCCATATAAGGGAACAGCAGTTAAATGTGAGCATTTGATATTGTGCCTAAATGTAACTTGACAACAAAGACTGACTGTCAAAAATGATTAAGTAACATCCATTGATACCCTTTGATATCTCTACTACACTACATTGATTAGTGACACAGTCAACTCCTATACAGTGTATGTAATGGTGGTTTGGTACTGTTGAGAATGTTATCACCAGGTCTAAATTGGAGCTTGTAAATATCTGTAGCAAGTAAGAAGATTGCATTTTATCTGGAAATGGTGAAATGCACTGCATGCAGAGTGTTGACAAAATCAAATGTACTTGATGTTGACTCGTACACAGGAAGTTATGTCAGGAAATAAGTAAGGCTTTTATTAATATGCTAATACAAAGAAATACAACATGTGAGTTGGTTTGAGACACAGAGAGAGAGAACTGTAGGTTGCTGTATGTGTTACAGTATGTTGTCATGGTGATGTTGAAACGCTTTCTCACAAATCCAGTTGAGTTTGCTGTCACATGACAAGTCATTCCATGACTTTAGAGCACTCTGATCTTCGTGTATCTCAACACAGTCCTCGTTCCCAGTAGGACCTGCATTATCAGGCTGTTTGGCACACCAGTACCTACAGGGTTAAAAACAGTCAGATATAATTGTTAATACCAGTACCTACAGGGTTAACAACAGTCAGATATCATGGTTAATACCAGTACCTACAAGGTTAAAAACAGTCAGATATCATGGTTAATACCACTACCTACAAGGTTAACAACAGTCAGATATCATGATTAATACCAGCACTTACAGGGTTATAAACAGTCAGATAGCATGGTTAATACCAGTACCAACAGGGTTAAAAACAGTCAGATATCATGGTTAATACCAGTACCTACAGGGTTAAAAACAGTCATATATCATGGTTAATACCAGTACCTACAGGGTTAAAAACACTCAGATATCATGGTTAATACCAGTACCTACAGGGTTAAAAACAGTCATATATCATGGTTAATACCAGTACCTACAGGGTTAACAACAGTCAGATATCATGGTTAATACCAGTAATTACAGGGTTAAAAACAGTCAGATATCATGGTTAATAACAGCACCTACAGGGTTAACAACAGTCAGATGTAATGGTTAATACCACTACCTACAGGGTTAACAACAGTCAGATGTCATTGTTAATAGCAGTACCTATAGGGTTAACAACAGTCAGATATCATGGTTAATACCAGTACCTACAAGGTTAACAACAGTCAGATATCATGGTTAATACCAGTACCTACAGGGTTAAAAACAGTCAGATATCATGGTTAATATCAGTACCTACAAGGTTAACAACAGTCAGATATCATGGTTAATACCAGCACTTACAGGGTTAAAAACAGTCAGATATCATGGTTAATACCAGTACCTACAAGGTTAACAACAGTCAGATATCATGGTTAATACCAGCACTTACAGGGTTAAAAACAGTCAGATATCATGGTTAATACCAGTACCTACAAGGTTAACAACAGTCAGATATCATGGTTAATACCAGTACCTACAGGGTTAAAAACAGTCAGATATCATGGTTAATTCCAGTACCTACAGGGTTAAAAACAGTCAAATGTCATTGTTAATAGCAGTACCTACAGGGTTAAAAACAGTCAGACATAATTTAGAAAATCACAATCCTAAATAATATGCAGACATGTTTCATAGTTAACTTTGTTGCCTGCCATCAATGACATTTTCCTCTATAGAAAAAGGTTGATTGTTTTATTGATAGATTAGTTATCATCTCTCACCCTGTGGTCAGTGGGGTGCCGTCCACCCATTTCCAGGTCCCCTCAGTAACAGAGTCAGTCAGACCAATCCAGACACTCTTCTTGAGGTTGAAGAGAAACTGCTGTTGTTGAGAAAGATAAATACATATTAATGTTTGATCATTTCTAACCATCTCTCTCTCTTTCTCACTCCCACCTGTTCCTTATCACTGTTTATGATCACCAGGTCTGCTCCTCTCTCCAGACAGTCCTGTCTGCTCTTCTCCCAGGTTTTCTCAATCGTCTCAGAGAGGAAGTACCAACTGGATTCAAACTTCTGCCAGCCTTCAGGACAGGTTTGTTCTACAAGAATATAACATGAATTTCCTTCAACTTATCACCCTGGATACTTAATGAAAGAATACAGACAAACTATACAGTTTGTTGGATGAATGATAATTTGTTACTGTAGGTTTACTCACTGCAATTGGTAAGCCTCCCGCTAAGAAAATCTCTCTCAGTCTGTAGTTGGTCTCTTTCTTTAGTCAGGTTGTTGTAACTGGTCTGTAGCTGGTCTCTCTCTTTAGTCATGGTGATGTAAATTTTCTGTAGCTGGTCTCTCTCTCTTTAGTCAGGTTGTTGTAACTGGTCTGTAACTGGTCTCTCTCTGTAGTCAGGTTGTTGTTACTGGTCTGTAGCTGGTCTCTCTCTTTAGTCAGGTTGTTGTAACTGTTCTGTAGCTGGTCTCTCTCTGCAGATGAGTTCTTTGAGACGTTGCTGTCTGCAACAACAATAAAGACGAAGTTGCTTACTAAAATAGATCATATCAGAACTATTACATCTGAATTATAAGAACTATTTAAACAGTGAACAAAAATATAAATGCAACATGTGTTGGTCCCATGTTTCATGAGATGAATTAAAAGTTCCCAGAAATGTTCCATATGCACAAAAAAGCTTATTTCTCTCAAATGTGTTTACATCCCTGTTCGTCAGCATTTATCCTTTGCCAAGATAATCTATCCACCTAACAGGTGTGGCATATCAAGAAGCTGATTAAACAGCATGGTCATTACACAGGTGCACCTTGTGCAGCAGAGAATAAAAGGCCTCTTTAAAATGTGTAGTTTTGCCACAGATGTCTCAAGTTTTGAGGGAACGTGTATCTGGCATGCTAACTGCAGGAATGTCCACCAGAGCCGTTGTCAGATAAATTAATGTTCATTTCTCTACCATAAGCTGCCTCCAATGTTGTTTTAGAGAATTTGGCAGTACGTCCAACTGGCCTCACAACTGCAGACCACATGTAACCACGCCAGTCCATCACCTCCACATCTGTCTTCTTCACCTGTTGGATCGTCTGAGGGAGGGTGCTGAGGAGTATTTCTGTCAGTAATAAAGCCCTTTTTTGAACCTCTGCCAGTCATGTGACATACATAGATTAGGGCCTAATGAATTTATTTCCATTGACTGATATGAACTGTAACTCAGTGAAATCTTAGAAATGTTTGCATGTTGCATTTATATTGCTGTTTAGTATAGATATACTGTAGACTTACATTGGAAAGACTGGCCTATGATCCCAGCCAGTAGGAGAACACACAGCAGCCCCAGACACGCTGCAGCAACTCCAGAGGGTCTCTTCCACCACTGAAAATGTACTGAATCACAAATGATTAAAGATCTTTGGTAATGTGTTTTACTGTATCATCCAGGATTGGGACAAATAAATCTGTAGTACTACAGGATAATCTCACCTGTTATATATATTGTGTGTGTAATTTATTTGCGTGAGTGTGTGTGTGTGTGTGTGTGTGTGTGTGTGTGTGTGTGTGTGTGTGTGTGTGTGTGTGTGTGTGTGTGTGTGTGTGTGTGTGTGTGTTTTACCTGAGTGCTGGTCTCCTGGTCCATTATTAGGAGCAGTGTCTGCTGTCTCTTCTCTCTTGGTGCTGGTCTCACCGTCTCTCAGGGTGTCTGCACTGACGTAGATATCCACAATCCTCTCCTTCATCTCACCTCTGTTAAACTTGACCTCCTTGTTCATATCTGGCTCAGCATTGATGGCCTCAGACATCTCAAAAAACTTACTGTGTTTTCTGTCTGTACTCGGGTTCTGGTACTATCGTTGCCCTTCTGTCTGTGTCTGTTTCTGTGTCTGCTCTGAGTCTGTGACTAACTGTTTATGATGTCATCCTCAGAATAAAATGGAAATGTAGAAAGAGGAAGATAATAAAAGTGTAACATGGTGGTTGAGGTTGGGACATTTTCTGCTCCAGTACATCTTTATAGCTGATTCCTGAGAACAGTGGACTTACTTATCAGGAGAAACTGTATAACCTCATGTTGTGTCTAATGTCCTGACCTCATGTTGTGTCTAATGTACTGACCTCATGTTGTGTCTACTGTACTGTCCTCGTCTTGTGTCTAATGTCCTGACCTCATGTTGTGTCTACTGTCCTGACCTCATGTTGTGTCTACTGTCCTGACCTCATGTTGTGTCTACTGTCCTGACCTCATGTTGTGTCTTATGTACTGAACTCATGTTGTGTCTACTGTCCTGACCTCATGTTGTGTCTACTGTCCTGACCTCATGTTGTGTCTACTGTCCTGACCTCATGTTGTGTCTACTGTCCTGACCTCATGTTGTGTCTAATGTACTGACCTCATGTTGTGTCTAATGTCCTGACCTCATGTTGTGTCTAATGTACTGACCTCATGTTGTGTCTAATGTACTGACCTCATGTTGTGTCTAATGTACTGACCTCATGTTGTGTCTAATGTACTGACCTCATGTTGTGTCTACTGTACTGACCTCATGTTGTGTCTAATGTACTGAGCTCATGTTGTGTCTAATGTACTGACCTCATGTTGTGTCTAATGTACTGACCTCATGTTGTGTCTAATGTCCTGACCTCATGTTGTGTCTAATGTACTGACCTCATGTTGTGTCTAATGTACTGACCTCATGTTGTGTCTAATGTACTGACCTCATGTTGTGTCTAATGTCCTGACCTCATGTTGTGTCTAATGTACTGACCTCATGTTGTGTCTAATGTCCTGACCTCATGTTGTGTCTAATGTCCTGACCTCATGTTGTGTCTAATGTCCTGACCTCATGTTGTGTCTAATGTCCTGACCTCATGTTGTGTCTAATGTACTGACCTCATGTTGTGTCTAATGTACTGACCTCATGTTGTGTCTAATGTACTGACCTCATGTTGTGTCTAATGTACTGACCTCATGTTGTGTCTAATGTACTGACCTCATGTTGTGTCTAATGTACTGAGCTCATGTTGTGTCTAATGTACTGACCTCATGTTGTCTAATGTCCTGACCTCATGTTGTGTCTAATGTCCTGACCTCATGTTGTGTCTAATGTACTGACCTCATGTTGTGTCTAATGTCCTGACCTCATGTTGTGTCTAATGTACTGACCTCATGTTGTGTCTAATGTACTGAGCTCATGTTGTGTCTAATGTCCTGACCTCATGTTGTGTCTAATGTACTGACCTCATGTTGTGTCTAATGTCCTGACCTCATGTTGTGTCTAATGTACTGACCTCATGTTGTGTCTAATGTCCTGACCTCATGTTGTGTCTAATGTACTGACCTCATGTTGTGTCTAATGTACTGACCTCATGTTGTGTCTAATGTACTGACCTCATGTTGTGTCTAATGTACTGACCTCATGTTGTCTAATATTCTGGGGGGGGGGGGGGGGGGGGTCCTACGGCACTGTGTTTTCATTGTTGATTGAAAACACATTTAACAATGAGTCTGTTGTACTGACTCCATGTTGTATCTGATGATGTGTGAAACATACAGTAACTACTGGGACTCCAAAGTTACAATCAGGAAATAAGTAGGAAACATTTTCATATGCAAATACAAACCATGTAATGTGTGTGTCCCCATTTCCAGGTCTCCTTTTCATCATGTCAGTCAGGCCAATCCAGGCTCTCTTGTTAAGGTTGAAGAGAAATGTCTGTTGTTGAGAAAGATGTAGTTAACTACAAATGGTCGGTATGTGTAAAATAAAATACACTACTGACCAAGGAATGTTAGTCCAGATCTCGATCCAGCTCTCTGTCTCTGACACCTGTTCCTGTTTTCTGTTAATCATCACCAGAGGCCTTAACAAACGCAGACAGACACAAATCTGTTAGTAAACCATGCGTAGCGTCATTTCCACGCAAAGTCTGAGATTTATATGAATGTTTGCTTGAATTTATACACAGACATAACCATTTGTAGGAACAGTGAGTGCCAAGTGGTGGAATAAGGGAACTGCTTGTCAAGGATGGGGAAAATATATGTTGAAATTGTGTGAGTTATAATGGAGTTCTACTTCCATTGTGAATTAATGCAACAGCTCTTGACAGACTAAATATAATTTCACCACATCAGTGCATTTGTTACGATAATAATCAATATAAAGTAGGGTAATATGTTCAATTAGAGACACATGTTAAAGTGAAACCATTGTAGAAATACCAAAAGACTGAGATAATGGAAATGGAATTAGAGATGCCTGATGTTGCTCTGTTAGAAGGTTTGTCACACACTGCATTTAGCAGAGCTCGTTTTTAGAGAGTTTTTTACAGAAAGTACAGATTGGCTCATCAGATATAATTTCCCAAAACCAATCATATTGGATCTTTTCGAAGGATTTAAGACCTACCTAAGAAAGGCAAAAACATGCCATTCCGTTGCACATCAAGTGCCATCCAGCCTCAGGTTTTTGGCAACCGGCACTTTTCAGCAGGAGCTTGCCGATTTGGCATCTGACATCCCTTTATGAGCCAATGTTTTGGATTTAGTCATCAGCAAAATAAACTGTAACATACAATTTCCATAAGTCATCGCGCAACAGGTTGAAATCAATTGTTTTTTTGCCATCAATGGATTTCCAATTACAAATGGATCAATAGACGGCACCCACATCCCCATCCCCATGCCAAAACCAGTTCAACTATGTGAACAGAAAAGGCTTCCACTCCTAATGTGCAGGTGATAAGTTACATGACAACAAAACAGCGCTGCTGAATGTGCTGGCAGGTGGCCAGTTGGAATGCACACTCATTCATTCTGTTCATGTTGGCCTATACACCTACAGTAGGGAGCTGTTGAGGATGGATGCCTTATTGGTGAGTGTTGACTACTCATTTCAAGTAAATGTGCCATTGCTAAAGCAACTTGAATTGTCCTACTGGTCCTCTCTTTGTAGCTATGTTTTTATTTTTACTGGTCAAACCACAACTGAGTGAGACAAATAAAACCTGTTGGTTGACCTCAATCTCTGACACTAGCACCTGTATTACAGTCTGGATTATTATCATTCTAAGGTTCTTTTGGTTGTGCCTTTGTAGCCTATATCATGTACGGCGTTGTATATTCCCGTAGGCTTTAAAGGGTTTATTTTGACCCTATATGGTTAATTAGAGGCATTTCAATATCCAACTAGCCAAGGTTGTGCAAGAGCACTGAGGCTGAGAACAATTTGGTATTCATCAAAGGTTATCTCCTATTGGTGTGCTTATGATGCTGGTACGATTGTTTTGATAAATCTAACTGTTTCTATTCATACCAACATTCTAAATTCAGTTCTAATGTAGTATTGATAAATGAGCCCCCAGGTCTTTTACTCTCTTGATACAGTCCTGTCTGCTGTCCAGGTTTTGGTCTGGTGAAGATGTAGTACCATCTCTCTCCCTCTGTAGCTAGTCTCTCTCTAGTCAGATTTTTGTAACTGGTCTGTAGCTGGTCTCTTTCTGTAGTGAGGTTATTATAACTGGTCTGTAACTCGTCTTTCTTTAGTCAGGGTGTTGTAGCTGGTTCTAGCTGGTCTTTATTTAGTCAGGTTGTTGTATCTGATCTCTAGCTTGTCTCTCTCTGCAGCAGAGTTATTTGAGACGTTGTTATCATCAATAACAATAAAGAAGAAGTGGTTCACTAAAACATAACTGAACTAGCTGGTCTCTATCTTTAGTCAGGTTGTTGTAGCTGGTCTGTAGGTGGTCTATCATTAGTCAGGTTGTTGTAACTGGTCTCTCTTTAGTTAGGTTGTTGTAGCTGGTCTGTAGGTGGTCTCTCTTTAGTCAGGTTGTTGTAACTGGTCTCTCTCTTTAGTCAGGTTGTTGTAGCTGGTCTGTAGCTGATCTCGCTCTTCAGTCAGGTTGTTGTATCTGGTCTCTCTCTTTAGTTAGGTTGTTTTAGCTGGTCTGTAGCTGATCTCTCTCTTTAGTCAGGCTGTTGTAACTGGTCTGTAACTGGCCTCTCTCTTTAGTCAGGTTGTTGTAACTGGCCTCTCTCTTTAGTCAGGTTGTTGTATCTGGTCTGTAACTGGCCTCTCTGTTTAGTCAGGTTGGTGTAGCTGGTCTGTAGGTGGTCTCTCTTTAATCAGGTTGTTGTAACTGGCCTCTCTCTTTAACTTCTCTGAGATATGTGGGACGGTAGCGTCCTACCTAACCAACAGCCAGTGAAATTGCAGGGCGCCAAATTCTAAACAACAGAAATCTCATAATTAAAATTCCTCAAACACACAAGTATTATACACCATTTTAAAGATAAACTTCTCGTTAATCCAGCCAAAGTCTCTGATTTCAAAAAGGATTTACGGTGAAAGCACACCTTGCGATTAAGTTAGCTTAATACATAACCACAGGAAAACACAGCCATTTTTCCAGCCACAGAGAGGATTAAGAAAAAGCAGAAATAGAGTTAAAATTAATCACTAACCTTTGATGCTCTTCATCAGATGACACTCATAGGACTTCATGTTACACAATACATGTATGTTTTGTTCGGTAAAGTTCATATTTATATCCAAAAATCTGAGTTTAGGCGAGACGCTACTGTCTCACTTGGCCAAAAGCCAGAGAAAATGCGCAAAAAGCCAGAGAAAGTGCGCCAAATTCAAATAAAATACTATAAAAATCTAACTTTCATTAAATCACACATGAAAAATACCAAATGAAAGCTACACTGGATGTGAATCCAGCCAACATCTCAGAATTCAAATAGGCTTTTCGGCGAAAGCAAACAATGCTATTATCTGAGTTAGCACCATTGTAAACAAAGAGAGATAAGCATATTTCAACCCTGCAGGCGCGACACAAAACGCAGAAATAAAAATATAATTCATGCCTTACCTTTGACGAGCTTCTGTTGTTGGCACTCCAATTTGTCCCATAAACATCACAAATGGTCCTTTTGTTTGATTAATCTTGTCAATAGGGGGGCGCTGTTTTCACTTTGGAAAAAATCGGTCCCAAATGAAACGGCCTCGTACTCTTTTCTACATCATACAATATGCATATTATTATTATTATGCATATTATTACTATTGGATAGAAAACACTCAGAAGTTTCTAAAACTGTTTGAATTATGTCTGTGAGTAAAACAGAACTCATTTTGCAGCAAACTTCCATGCAGGAAGTGAAAAATCTGAAAACGAGGCTCTGTTTCAGGGCCTGCCTATTCAATTGCCTTATATTTATCGATATGCATGCACTTCATACGCCTTCCACTAGATGTCAACAGGCAGTGGAAGGTGGAATGGGGTGTCTAGCTTGATCTGAGGCCGAACGTGAGCTTTTGGAGTGGCAGGTCAGGAATTTTCTTTGTCTACCAAGGCGCGCGAAGGACCTCGACATTGTCTTCTGATAAGCGTTCGGTATACACGGCGAATATCTCCGGCTCTGATTTTATTTGATACATGTGATAATAACATCATAAAGTAGGTTTTTTCAACCGAGTTTTATCAGTTTATTCAACGTTTATTGGGACTTTTGGAATTTTCCGTTCTTTGCGCCAAGAGTTGATGGGCATGTTCGCGCCACATGGCTAGCCAAGGTTGCTAATTCGACAGAAGAAATGGACATTCTAAAACCAAACAACGATTTATTCTGGACCAAGGACTCCTTGTACAACATTCTGATGGAAGCTCAACAAAAGTAAGAAAACATTTATGATGTAATTTCGTATTTCTGTGTAAAATGTTGAGTCCTATTCTCCGCCGTTTTGGTGAGCGCTTTCTCGCAATAACGCAAGCTGTATGTTATGGTAAAGTTATTTAAAAAAATCTAAAACAGCGGTTGCATGAAGAACCAGTATTTTTATGTAAAGTTTATGATGAGTTCTTTGGTCAGATTAGGTGAGTGTCCAAAATATCTCCGGAGATTCTGGTGAATCAATGCTACGTATTCACAATGTATAATCAGGATTTGTAGCTTTAAATATGCACATTTTCGAACAAAACATAATTGTATTGTATAACATGATGTTATAAGACTGTCATCTGATGAATTTGTTCAAGGTTAGTGATTCATTTTATATCTTTTGCTGGTTTTTGCGAAAGCTATCTTTGCGGTGAATAAATGCGTTTGTGTGTTTGGCTATTGTGGTAAGCTAATATAATTCTATATTGTGTTTTCGCTGTACAACACTTAAAAAATCTGAAATATTAGCTGGATTCACAAGATGTTTACCTTTCATTTGCTGTACACCATGTATTTTTCATAAATGTTTTATGATGAGTATTTAGGTATTTCACATTGCTCTCTGTAATTATTCTGGCTGCTTTGGTGATATTTTTGATGGTAGCTGCAATGTAAAACTATGATTTATACCTCAAATATGCACATTTTCGAACAAAACATAAATGACTGTCATCTGAAGTTGTTTCTTGGTTAGTGACTAATTTTATCTCTATTTTGTCGGTTTTGTGAAAGCTACCTATGCGGTAGAATCATGGTGAAAATATGCGGTTGTGTGTTTGGCTATTGTGGTTAGCTAATAGAAATACATATTGTGTTTTCGCTGTAAAACATTTTAAAAATCGGAAATGAATGCAGGATTCACAAGATGTGTATCTTTCATTTGCTGTATTGGACTTGTGATTTCATGAAAATTATATTATATGATATCCCTGTCCCGTTAGGCTAGGCATTTAAAGTCAGCTTTTTTGATGAGGAGGATCCCGGATCCGGGAGGGTGTTGGCTGCAGGCCGGTGCAGGCCGGTGTCGGGCTCAATATGACAACAGCCCGTCCAAGTGCAGGGCGCGAAATTCAAAAGATATGTTTTAGAAATAATTTAACTTTCACACATTAAGAAGTCCAATACAGCAAATGAAAGATAAACATCTTGTGAATCCAGCCAACATGTCCGATTTTTAAAATGTTTTACAGCGAAAACACCACGTATATTTATGTTAGCTCACCACCAAATTGAAAAAAGCACAGACATTTTTCACAGCACAGGTAGCATGCACAAAACCAACCAAACTAACCAAGAACAAAACAAACTAACCAAGAAACAACTTCATCAGATGACAGTCTTATAACATGTTATACAATAAATCTATGTTTTGTTCGAAAAATGTGCATATTTGAGGTATAAATCATAGTTTTACATTGCAGTTACAATCGGAAATAGCACAGAAGCAGCTAGAACAATTACAGACCAAATTGAAATACCTAAATACTCATCATAAAACATTTATGAAAAATACATGGTGTACAGCAAATGAAAGACAAACATCTTGTGAATCCAGACAATATTTCCGATTCTTTAAGTGTTTTACAGCGAAAACACAATATAGCATTATATTAGCTTACCACAATAGCCAAAAACACTACCCATTTATCAGCAGCAAAAGTTAGCGATCGCAAGAAAACAGCAAAAGATATATAATTTTTCACTAACCTGGACAAACTTCATCAGATGACAGTCCTATAACATCAGGTTATACAATACACTTATGTTTTGTTCCAAAATGTCCATGTTTACAGCTGAAATCCCGTGGTCCAGTGTGGCTCAGTTGGTAGAGCATGGCGCTTGCAACGCCAGGGTTGTGGGTTCATTCCACACGGGGGACCAGGATGAATATGTATGTACTTTCCAATTTAATTTGTACGTCGCTCTGGATAAGAGCGTCTGCTAAATAACTTAAATGTAAATGTAAATCCGTGGTTATACATTGTGAAAACTTAGCATCTTTTTCCCAGAATGTCCGGATATATTTCTGACACTCACCTATTCTGACCAAATAACTAATCATAAACGTTACTAAAACATACTTTTTTCTACAGCAAATGATGGATACACTAGTTCTTAATGCAATCGCCGTGTTAGAATTCTAAAAATAACTTCATTACGACATTGTCACGATTCTCTAAAGTAGAACCCAGAAGCAGACCAGGACAAGGAGAGTAAGACGAAGGTGAGTATTTATTTACAAGTGTAAATGTAGTGATAGAAAAATCCAAGTAGCGGAGCGGGCAGCGGAGGTGAGTTGATGGAATTGAGTAAGCAGATCCAAGGAAGTAACTGAAGTCACTGACGACCAGGTAGGGATGGGATGAGTGTTCCGGGTGAATGACTGTAGACAGAAAAAACGGAGGTAAGTTCAAGGCAAGCAAGACGTACAAAACAACAAAACAAACTCTATCAAACTGGAGGCTGATACGCTGGTACAACATACTGTTCATGGCTAACGATCCGGCAGGGAATGGATGTCAGGTCAGAGCTTATGAAGTGGAGGGGTGATGATCAGGACCAGGTGTGCAGATAGCTGATGGGATACAGGTGCGGGTAATCAGAAATCTCCCAACTAGCTACGTCGCCCGGCAACCAGACAGGGTGCGTTCCAGGACACCGGAAAAACACTCCAGGACAGAACACAGGGAAAAACAGACTCAGGAAGCGGGATTCGTGACAGACATGCAGCTTACGTTATAGCGAGACAGCGCCAAAACTCAAGGCGGAAAACACAACAACACATTTTCGACAGAAATAGGAAAAAACATCATAAATGGGTCCTACTTTGGTTGAGCTTCCATCAGAATCTTGTACAAGTGGTCCTTTGTCCAGAACAATCGTTGTTTGGATTTAGAATGTCCTTTTTCCCTCTCGAATTTGCAAGCAAAACTTGCCAAGTGGCGCGAACCTGTCCATCGTCAACAAACGCAGAGAACGGAACACGCCAAAACTCCCGAAAAAATTTCAATAATCTGATTAAACTATATTGAAAAAACATACTTTACGATGATATTGTCACGTTTATCAAATAAAATCAAAGCCGGAGATATTTGCCGTCTATAACAAAAGCTTTTCAGAAGCCAATGCGGAAGTCCTTTCCGCGTCTTCCTGAGCAAAGGAAATTGGGGTCCTGTCATTCCAAGCTCTCTCTTTTGACCATAGAAAGAGCTAGAGACCCAATTTCACCTCTCACAGCCTATTGACATCTAGTGGAAGGCGTATGAAGTGCATGTATACTAATAGATTTCAAGCAAACGATTAGGGAGGCCCTGGAACAGAGCCTCGATTTCAGATTTTTCACTTTCTGACAGGAAGTTTGCTGCAAAATGAGTTCTGTTTTACTCACAGATATAATTCAAACGGTTTTAGAAACTTGAGAGTGTTTTCTATCCAATAGTAATAATAATATGCATATTGTACGAGCAAGAATTGAGTACGAGGCCGTTTGAAATGGGCACCTTTTATCCAAGCTACTCAATACTGTCCCTGCAGCCATAAGAAGTTAATTCCGTCGATATATATATCCAAAATGTCAGTTTATTTAGCGCGTTTGATCCAGAAAAACACCGGTTCCAACTTGCTCAAACGTGTCTACAAAATATCTCAAAGGTTACCTGTAAACTTTGCTCAAAAATTTCAAACTACTTTTGTAATATAACTTTAGGTATTTTTTAACGTAAATAATCGATAAAATTGAAGACGGGATGATCTGTGTTCAATACAGGATTAAAACAAACTGTAGCATGCTTTCTGGTTACGCGCCTCAAACAACAAGTACACTTTACTCGACTCTCGTTCTGAACAGGGCTACTTCTTCATTAAACAAAGGAAAAACCCTCAACCAATTTCTAAAGACTTCTGACATCCAGTGGAAGCGGTAGGAACTGCAAGAAGGTCCCTTAGAATTCTGGATTCCCAATGAAATCTCATTGAAAAGAGAGTGACCTCAAAAAAAAAATCTGAATGGTTTGTCCACGGGGTTTCGCCTGCTAAATAAGTTATGTTATACTCACAGGCATGATTCAAACAGTTTTAGAAACTTCAGAGTGTTTTCTATCCAAATCTACTAATTATATGCATATCTTATCTTCTGGGGATGAGTAGCTGGCAGTTGAATTTGCGTATGCTTTTCATCCAAACGTGAAAATGCTGCCCCCTATCCTAGAGAAGTTTTAATCAGGATGTTGTAGCTGGTCTGTAACTGGCCTCTCTCTTTAGTCAGGTTGTTGTAACTGGTCTCTCTCTTTAGTCAGGTTGTTGTAGCTGGTCTGTAAATGGCCTCTCTCTTTAGTCAGGTTGTTGTAACTGGTCTCACTCTTTAGTCAGGTTGTTGTATCTGGTCTGTAAACTGGCCTCTCTCTTTAGTCAGGTTGTTGTAGCTTGTATGTAAATAGCTTCTCTCTTTAGCCAGGTTGTTGTATATGGCCTGTAGCTGATCTCGCTCTTCAGTCAGGTTATTGTAACTCGTCTCTCTCTTTAGTCAGGTTGTTGTATCTGGTCTGTAACTGGCCTCTCTCTTTAGTCAGGTTGTTGTAGCTTGTCTGTAAATGGCCTCTCTCTTTAGCCAGGTTGTTGTATCTGGCCTGTAGCTGATCTCGCTCTTCAGTCAGGTTATTGTAACTCGTCTCTCTCTTTAGTCAGGTTGTTGTAGCTGGTCTGTAACTGGCCTCTTTCTTTAGTCAGGTTGTTGTAACTGGTCTCTCTCTTTAGTCAGGTTGTTGTAGCTGGTCTGTAGCTGGTCTCTCTTTAGTCAGGTTGTTGTAACTGGTTTCTCTCTTTTGTCAGGTTGTTGTAGCTGGTCTGTAACTGGTCTCTCTCTTCAGTCAGGTTGTTGTATCTGGTCTGTAACTGGTCTTTCTCTTCAGTCAGGTTATTGTATCTGGTCTGTAGATGGTCTCTCTCTTCAGTCAGGTTGTTGTATCTGGTCTGTAGCTGGTCTCTCTCTTCAGTTAGGTTGTTGTATCTGGTCTGTAGCTGGTGTCTCTCTTCATTCAGGTTGTTGTATCTGGTCTGTAACTGGTCTCTCTCTTCAGTCAGGTTGTTGTAGCTGGTCTGCAACTGGTCTCTCTCTTCAGTCAGGTTGTTGTATCGGGTCTGTAACTGGTCTTTCTCTTCAGTCAGGTTATTGTATCTGGTCTGTAGATGGTCTCTCTCTTCAGTCAGGTTGTTGTATCTGGTCTGTAGCTGGTCTTTCTCTTCAGTCAGGTTGTTGTATCGGGTCTGTAGCTGGTCTCTCTCTGCAGTTGCGTTAGTCTTATAAAGGGAAAAACTCTGTGACAAGTTGTTCCTTTTATCCTCAGAATCTTTGATGGCTCTATTATCTACAAAGTATAAACACATAGTTACTAGCTAAACTCCAGGTAATAGGCTAGCATCCAGCACTTCTTACAACTAGGTGATAAGCAATGAACTTGGACACAAACTCACAGTAGACAGACAGGCCTACGATCCCAGCCAGTAAAACACACAATAGCCCCAGACACACTGCAACAACTAGGAAGGGCCTCTTCTCTGAGCAATCAGGCAGTGTGGGCACACACAATATAGTGTTATGTTTTGTGTGTGTGTGTGTGTTACCTGAGTGCTGGTCTCCTGGTCCATTATTAGGAGCAGTGTCTGCTGTCTCTTCTCTCTTGGTGCTGGTCTCACCGTCTCTCAGGGTGTCTGCACTGACATAGATATCCACAATCCTCTCCTTCATCTCAACTGTTAAAGTTGACCTTCTTGTTCATATCTGGCTCAGCATAGATGACCTTTGACATCTTTAACAATTCCTGAGTCTTTCTTTCTATGTAGGTCAACTATACATTAGGTCTCTGCTTCTAGAATTAATGTGTTGGTCTTCCAACATGGCCACCAGGAGGCGCCGTACGTCAACTGCAAACCCTCTATAGGCTAAGTCTCTAGAAGTAGTAATATCTCTGTTTTTGAGTCATCTGTCTGTCTCTCTCTGTGTCAGTGCTGTAGGTCTTAACTCTATGGAAGTATGAACAAAATTACACAGGAGTTGTGGCTATGATAATACAAAAATGTTTACAAGTTTTAAAACTTGTGTGCATAGTTGTGTGCGTAGTTGTGTGAGTGTGAGAGATTGTTACAGTGGTTATTGTTAAAACATTTTCTGCGGCACAATTTAAACCATTTCATGTCTCTACATGGTCATCTTGTCCAGAGTATATCTCAACACAGTCCTCCTGCTCAGGGAATGGGACTTGATATTTGTGATGAAGGACAGGACACTATCATACCAGGAAGATATAGATCATAGAGGGGAAATGAAGAACAAAGGCTAACTGTTAACATATATTAAATATCATATGTAACAGTCAAACATGAGCATTTGATGATGTGCTTATATGTAACTTGCCAACAAAGACTGACCGTCAAAGATTATTAGAACACACAGCAGCCCCAGTCACACTGCAGCAACTCCAGAGGGTCTCTTCCAGCAAGTGCCAGGACTGTTTCCTAAAGTTGATTCAGCTGCGGGATCGAGACACCACCAGTACAGAGCTTGCTCAGGAATGGCAGCAGGCAGGTGTGAGTGCATCTGCATGTACAGTGAGGCGAAGACTTTTGGAGGATGGCCTGGTGTCAAGAAGGGCAACAAAGAAGCCACTTCTCTCCAGGAAAAACATCAGGGACAGACTGATATTCTGCAGAAGGTACAGGGATTGGACTGCTGAGGACTGGGGTAAAGTCATTTTCTCTGATGAATCCCCTTTCGGATTGTTTGGGGCATCCGGAAAAAAGCTTGTCCGGAGAAGAAAAGGTGAGCGTTACCATCAGTCCTGTGTCATGCCAACAGTAAAGCATCCTGAGACCATTCATGTGTGGGGTTACTTCTCAGCCAAGGGAGTGGGCTCACTCACAATTTTACCTAAGAAAACAGCCATGAATAAAGAATGGTCACAACGAGAGCAACTTCTCCCAACCGTCCAAGAACAGTTTGGTGATGAACAATGCCTTGATGATGGAGCACCTTGCCATAAGGCAAAAGTGATAACTAACTGGCTCTGGGAACAAAACATCGATAATTTGTGTCCATGGCCAGGAAACTCCCCAGACCTTAATCCCATTGATAACTTGTGGTCAATCCTCAAGAGGCGGGTGGAATAACAAAAACCCACATCTCCAAGCATTGATTATGCAAGAATGAGCTGCCATCAGTCAGGACGTGGCCCAGAAGTTAATTGACAGCATGCCAGGGCGGATTGCAGAGGTCTTGAAAAAGAAGGGTCAACACTGCAAATATTGACTCTTTGCATCAACTTCATGTCATTGTCAATAAAAGTCTTTGACACTTATGAAATGCTTGTAATTATACTTCAGTATTCCATAGTAACATCTGAAAAAATAATCTAAAGACACTGAAGCAGCAAACTTCCTGGAAATTAATATTTGTGTCATTCTCAAAACTTTTGGCCACGACTGTACATTGAGATGCAGAGAAAGAGAGAGAGAGAAGAGTGTCAGAGAGAGAGAGAGAGACAAAATGAGAACGAGAGAGAAAGAACAGAAAGACAGAAAGAAAAACAGTATTGAAAGCCCTTGTAACCACAAACTTGGTGCTCTCTATGATGGTGGTGACAGTCAATAGAGGCTGGTGGGAGGAGCTATAGGAGGATGGGCTCATTGCAGTGGCTGGAATGACATTTTGGTCAAACGTGTGGATTCCATATACTTGATGTGTTCCATGTATTCCAATCCAGCCATTACAATAAGCTTGTCCTCCTATACCTCCTCCCACCAGCCTCCACTGGTTCCTGTGTGTGTGTGTGTGTGTGTGTGTGTGTGTGTGTGTGTGTGTGTGTGTGTGTGTGTGTGTGTGTGTGTGTGTGTGTGTGTGTGTGTGTGTGTGTGTGTGTGTGTGTGTGTGTGTGTGTGTGTGTGTGTGCTCTACAGTGCAGTGTCTTTAGCAGGAGCATCAGTGAACACAAAGATCTCAGAGGAGGGTGGCGCCGCCGTGAGGGCCAGCTGGGAAATACAACACATTCAGCAAAGAGTCAGACCACACTGGGATCAAGGACTGGAACTCTATGGGAAGTAACATTTTCAGTCCACTGGCTAACTAACCAGCTCTGGCAGAGTTACCAAAACAGGCAACCACATTTCAAATGCAGCCATTCAAATAAAGCCTTCATATTGGCACTGTAAAGAGAATTGAACAATATTCCTATTTTGGAGAATGGGTAAATGGTCCCAGGGAAACCAGCTACGACCCGGTCCGTTTTGTTTCATGTTTGTGACCTCATGAAAGACAATACAGCCACATTACCCTAACTCTGTTTATACAGCTGTCGAAGTTATGACGTTTGCATCTAATTCCTGTATAAAATGAATGAGTAGAGATGAAACTATTTGCGAAATGATGTAATGTGATGTTAACTTTTAAAATGAGAAAATCATCTTCCCTGTAAAGTTTAACTAAGTCAGTAGCCACGCCCAAGTGAATAGGCATTGGTTGGAAATTATGAACCAACCCCTTTTCTACATTTCTATAAAAGGCCTGTGACCCAAAGCCACGTCAGTTCCGAATACCGTGAGGATTTGTCCTCACGTTTAAAAGGGCTAATTCTAATGTCAACCATATAAGCCAGGAAACGTGGGAGCTTGCTCTATACTTGAAATGGTATGAACTCTGAATTACTGATCGCTCAAGAAGAAGTGAGTCCTAGATGACAGCCTAACAGACTGCAGCTGGAAAGGTAGCAAATCTAGTAGGAGAACACTGACCGACGTGAACCAATTTCCAGAGTGAGATGAACCTCTCAGACCAGACCAACTTCTCACATGACGACCCGGAAGTATCCACAAAGGACAGGGTGACATCGACTGGGCAAACCAGAGCCTCACATCACCAACTTCACGTAAACAATAAGCATTGCTTTTCCGAATGAGCAATAGTTAGTGGCATATGTATTTATGTGAGAATAGCTTCCCAGGTCTGATAAAGACCAATGTTCCTTTCTTCCAAAACCCCCTTCTCTTCTCACTGATTGTACTGTGTTATAACCAAACTGTTTTGTCTTGTTTAGTCCACTAGGGATGGTATTTTACTGTATAATGTTATTATGTATTGTATATTATGTAATTGTTTAATTAGTTAGTAAATAAATAATTGAGTCAATTGGTGTATGGATTATTCAAAGTAGAGGCTGGGTTCATGCAGATAACCAACAATTTACGACGTTCAGATGAGACTGACAAAGGTAATAAGAATAATTAATGACTGATTGACTGCTATTGATATAAAATATCTCAGATCTTTAAGAGTGGACTCGGAAGATATATATATACAGTGGGGAGAACAAGTATTTGATACACTGCCGATTTTGCAGGTTTTCCTACTTACAAAGCATGTAGAGGTCTGTAATTTTTATCATAGGTACACTTCAACTGTGAGAGACGGAATCTAAAACAAAAATCCAGAAAATCACATTGTATGATTTTTAAATAATTAATTTGCATTTTATTGCATGACCTAAGTATTTGATCACCTACCAACCAGTAAGAATTCCGGCTCTCACAGACCTGTTAGTTTTTCTTTAAGAAGCCCTCCTGTTCTCCACTCATTACCTGTATTAACTGCACCTGTTTGAACTCGTTACCTGTATAAAAGACACCTGTCCACACACTCAATCAAACAGATTCCAACCTCTCCACAATGGCCAAGACCAGAGAGCTGTGTAAGGACATCAGGGATAAAATTGTAGACCTGCACAAGGCTGGGATGGGCTACAGGACAATAGGCAAGCAGCTTGGTGAGAAGGAAACAACTGTTGGCGCAATTATTAGAAAATGGAAGAAGTTCAAGATGACGGTCAATCACCCTCGGTCTGGGGCTCCATGCAAGATTTCACCTCGTGGGGCATCAATGATCATGAGGAAGGTGAGGGATCACCCCAGAACTACACGGCAGGACCTGGTCAATGACCTGAAGAGAGCTGGGACCACAGTCTCAAAGAAAACCATTAGTAACACACTACGCCGTCATGGATTAAAATCCTGCAGCGCACGCAAGGTCCCCCTGCTTAAGCCAGTGCATGTCCAGGCCTGTCTGAAGTTTGCCAATGACCATCTGGATGATCCAGAGGAGGAATGGGAGAAGGTCATGTGGTCTGATGAGACAAAAATAGAGCTTTTTGGTCTAACTCCACTCGCCGTGTTTGGAGGAAGAAGAAGTATGAGTACAACCCCAAGAACACCATCCCAACCGTGAAGCATGGAGGTGGAAACATCATTCTTTGGGGATGCTTTTCTGCAAAGGGGACAGGACGACTGCACCGTATTGAGGGGAGGATGGATGGGGCCATGTATCGCGAGATCTTGGCCAACAACCTCCTTCCCTCAGTAAGAGCATTGAAGATGGGTCGTGGCTGGGTCTTCCAGCATGACAACGACACGAAGCACACAGCCATGGCAACTAAGGAGTGGCTCCGTAAGAAGCATCTCAAGGTCCTGGAGTGGCCTAGCCAGTCTCCAGACCTGAACCCAATAGAAAATCTTTGGAGGGAGCTGAAACTCCGTATTGCCCAGCGACAGCCCCGAAACCTGAAGGATCTGGAGAAGATCTGTAGGGAGGAGTGGGCCAAAATCCCTGCTGCAGTGTGTGCAAACCTAGTCAAGAACTACAGGAAACGTATGATCTCTGTAATTGCAAACAAAGGTTTCTGTACCAAATATTAAGTTCTGCTTTTCTGATGTATCAAATACTTATGTCATGCAATAAAATGCAAATTAATTACTTAAAAATCATACAATGTGATTTTCTGGATTTTTGTTTTAGATTCCGTCTCTCATAGTTGAAGTGTACCTATGATAAAAATTACAGACCTCTACATGCCTTGTAAGTAGGAAAACCTGCAAAATCGGCAGTGTATCAAATACTTGTTCTCCCCACTGTATATATATATATATAAACAAATTCTTCCATTGTGACCGACTTCCTAGTTAATTTAATTTACATGATTAGTTTAATCAGGTAATGATAATTACAGATAATTGATTTGATAAAATAGCAGGACTTCACATTTAATGACAAGCCAGAAACACTGGCTCTTTCCCCGGTGAGTCACCAGCGGACATTTTCTCCACCTTATTTTAATTACGTTGTCGTTTTTAAATTAGCTTTTTTTTATACATTGTTGTTGTTTTTTTTATTACCTTGTCTGGTTTTATTTAATGCTTTTTTTGTCAGAAAAAGTTAACGTCAATCCATGGAGGCATAAATTACACTTTTTAAGTTTAATTCAATAAGACAAAAGCTGCGAAAGGAGAGTTGAAGATAAAGCAAAGGCAGGGCCAGAAAAGTCATGTTTGGAAAATATTTGGTGAAGTGGTAAAAGAGTATGATAGCAGTGTTATGTTATGCTATGTTATATGTGATGATTGTGAGGTGCTACACAAATTTGTCAGTCATAAGATGGGACTTCAAATAGGCGTATGACACATCAAGGGGAACTGTAGCCTACTGTTTAGATGGGTTAAATAGAAACTGAAATCTGGACACACTATAACCTATAACTATAACCTCTCATATAGCATTAAAATCAACTCCTGCATAATTAAACACTTATTGCAGTAAAATGATACACCAAATGTAGGCAAAGCTTGGACATGGGAACAGGAGTGTAGAAATAGGATTTATTTATTGTGGTAGTGTGCCAGAGTCCAGCAGGGGGAGTTGTTTGGTGCGTCTGAGGGGAGAGAGCAACAGCGTCACCACCAAATCATCACCTAGCCTCTTCCATAGACAGGCCTCCACTCAGATAAAGACTTCCAGCATCTCTGTTACGGTCAGTTGGTTTCCTCTTGTAGAACTCTCTGTCTGGGTCTGAAAGTGCACACTTTGAAATGTAGTGGAGGAACCTTTACCGTCCGAGACATCAACGAACTTCACTTCCTCCTTCCCCACCAGCATCTCCATGGTGACCCTCATAGCGCCTGCCAGCACTCTGTCGGGAACGGACGTCACCCTGATCATCGATTCTGTTGGAGCCACAGACTTGATCTACGCTGTCCTGCGTCTCTCTGTTGTGAACAAGGTAAATGTCATGTTCCAAAACTTTAAAATGAACTACGCCGTCCTGTGTCTCTCCTTTGTCAACAAGGTAAGAGCCATGTTCCAAAACTCTAAATTGGGCCCCATTTCCTCATATCGTCTCTCTGGTCATTGATTTGAAAGGACTTTGTTGGTGTAAGTTACCAGCTCTGCTGGTCAGAGATGGCTGCCAACACTACCACCACAATCGACACAACCACCACTACCACCACCACAACCACAACAACCACCACAACCGCCACCACAACCGCCACCAAAACCGCCATCACAATCACACAACCGACAATACCACAAGAGACACTACCAACACTACCAACACTACTACCACAACCAACACTACAAAAACCGACACTATTACCACTACCACCACAACTACCACTACAACCACCACCACAACCGACACTACCACCACAACCAACACTACAACAACCACTACCATTACCACCACTTCGACCACAACAACCAGAACCACAACTACCACCACTACCACCACAACCACCACAACCGACACAACCGACACTACCACAACCGATACCACTACCGCCACTACCACCACAACTGCCACTACAACAACCGACACTACCACCACTACCACCACAACCACCACAACCACCACAACCACAACTGCCACCACAACCACCACCACCACAACCACCACCATAACCGCCACAATGGCCACTACCTCCACAACCGTCACCACAGCAACCACAACCACCACCACCACAACTGCCACAACTGCCACAACCGCCACTACCGCCACTACCACCACAACCGCCACTACCGCCACCACAGCCGCCATCACCACCACCAAAGCAAATTACGGACTCCTCTTTAAATCTGCGTATTCCTCCAAAGCCTAGCTGTCCTGAGTCTGCACAACTCTGCCAGGACCTAGGATCAAGAGAGACACTTAACTGTTTTAGTACTATATCTCTTGACACAATGATGAAAATAATCATGGCCTCTAAACCTTCAAGCTGCATACTGGATCCTATTCCAACTAAACTACTGAAAGAGCTGCTTCATGTGCTTGGCCCTCCTATGTTGAACATAATAGACGGCTCTCTATCCACCGGATGTGTACCAAACTCACTAAAAGTGGCAGTAATAAAGCCTCTCTTGAAAAAGCCAAACCTTGACCCAGAAAATATAAAAAACTATCGGCCTATATCGAATCTTCCATTCCTCTCAAAATGTTTTTAAAAAGCTGTTGCGCAGCAACTCACTGCCTTCCTGAAGACAAACAATGTATACGAAATGCTTCAGTCTGGTTTTAGACCCCATCATAGCACTGAGACTGCACTTGTGAAGGTGGTAAATGACCTTTTAATGGCGTCAGACCAAGGCTCTGCATCTGTCCTCGTGCTACTAGACCTTAGTGCTGCCTTTGATACCACCGATCAACACATTATTTTGGAGAGACTGGAAACCCAAATTGGTCTACACGGACAAGTTCTGGCCTGGTTTAGATCTTATCTGTCGGAAAGATATCAGTTTGTCTCTGTGAATGGTTTGTCCTCTGACAAATCAACTGTACATTTCGGTGTTCCTCAAGGTTCCGTTTTACGACCACTATTGTTTTCACTACATATTTTACCTCTTGGGGATGTCATTCGAAAACATAATGTCAACTTTCACTGCTATGTGGATGACACACAGCTGGTCATTTCAATGAAACATGGTGAATCCCCAAAATTGCACTCGCTAGAAGCCTGTGTTTCAGATATAAGGAAGTGGATGGCTGAAAACGTTCTACTTTTAACCTCGACAAAACAGAGATGCTTGTTCTAGGTCCCAAGAAACAAAGAGATCTTCTGTTGAATCTGACAATTAATCTTGATGGTTGTAAAGTCGTCTCAAATAAAACTGTGAAGGACCTCGGCGTTACTCTGGACCCTGATCTCTCTTTTGACGAACATATCAAGACTGTTTCAAGGACAGTTTTTTTCCATCTACGTAACATTGCAAAAATCAGAAATGTTCTGTCCTAAAATGATGCAGAACAATTAATCCATGCTTTTGTTACTTCTAGGTTAGACTACTGCAATGCTCTACTTTCCGGCTACCCGGATAAAGCACTAAATAAACTCCAGTTAGTGCTAAATACGGCTGCTAGAATCCTGACTAGAACCAAGAAATTTGATCATATTACTCCAGTGCTAGCTTCCCTACACTGGCTTCCTGTTAAGGCAAGGGCTGATTTCAAGGTTTTACTGTTAACCTATAAAGCGTTACATGGGCTTGCTCCTACCTATCTTTCCGAGTTGGTCCTGCCGTACATACCTACACGTACGCTACGGTCACAAGACGCAGGCCTCCTAATTGTCCCTAGAATTTCTAAGCAAACAGCTGGAGGCAGGGCTTTCTCCTATAGATCTCCATTTTTATGGAATGGTCTGCCTACCCATGTGAGAGACGCAGACTCGGTCTCAACCTTTAAGTCTTTACTGAAGACCTATCTCTTCAGTAGGTCATATGATTGAGTGCAGTCTGGCCCAGGAGTGTGAAGGTGAACGGAAAGGCCCTGGAGCAACGAACCGCCCTTGCTGTCTCTGCCTGGCCGGTTCCCCTCTCTCCACTGGGATTCTCTGCCTCTAACCCTATTACAGGGGCTGAGTCACTGGCTTACTGGTGCTCTTTCATGCCGTCCCTAGGAGGGGTGCGTCACTTGAGTGGGTTGAGTTACAGACGTGATCTTCCTGTCTGGGTTGTCTATACTCGGCCTTGTCTCAGGACTGTAAGTTGGTGGTTGAAGATATCCCTCTAGTGGTGCGGGGGCTGTGCTTTGGCAAAGTGGGTGGGGTTATATCCTTCCTGTTTGGCCCTGTCCGGGGGTATCATCGGATGGGGCCACAGTGTCTCCTGACCCCTCCTGTCTCAGCTTCCAATATTTATGCTGCAGTAGTTTATGTGTCGGGGGGCTAGGGTCAGTTGGTTATATCTGGAGTACTTCTCCTGTCTTATCCGGTGTCCTGTGTGAATTTAAGTATGCTCTCTCTAATTCTCTCCTTCTCTCTCTCTTTCTCTCTCTCAGAGGACCTGAGCCCTAGGACCATGCGTCAGGACTACCGGGCATGATGACTCCTCGCTGTCCCCAGTCCACCTGGCCTTGCTGCTGTTCCAGTTTCAACTGTTCTGCCTGCGGCTATGGAGCCCTGACCTGTCCACTGGACGTGCTACCTGTCCCAGACCTGCTGTTTTCAACTCTCTAGAGACCGCAGGAGCGGTAGAGATACTCTTAATGATCGGCTATGAAAAGCCAACTGACATATACTCCTGATTATTATTTGACCATGCTGGTCATTTATGAACATTTGAACATCTTGGCCATGTTCTGTTATAATCTCCATCCGGCACAGCCAGAAGAGGACTGGCCACCCCTCATAGCCTGGTTCCTCTCTAGGTTTCTTCCTAGGTTTTGGCCTTTCTAGGGAGTTTTTCCAAGCCGCCGTGCATCTACACCTGCATTACTTGCTGTTTGGAGTTTTAGGCTGGGTTTCTGTACAGCACTTCGAGATATCAGCTGATGTACGAAGGGCTATATAAAATAAACTTGACTTGACCACCACAACCACCACTACCGCCACTACCACCACTACCACCACTACCACCTCAACTACCAACAAAACCACCACAACCACCACTACCACCACAACCACCACAACCACCACAACTACCAATACTACCACCACTACAACCACCACAACCGACACTAACACTACCACCACCACTACCACCACAACAACCACAACAACCACAACCACTACCACTCTACCTCAGTTGTCTGACTAAGCGCTGTCTCTCTCTCTCTTAACCACTCACTCTCTCTCTCTCTCTCTGTCTGTTCCATATCCCCTTCCTCCAGGTGACACCCCCCCCCCCCTCGTCCACCCGGCTGACTGCAGCGTCTCTTTACTGGCAGCTCTCTGCCAACCTGACCGACGGTGTCAACTGGACAGGCATCGTCTGTGTCACCCTATGCCAAGGCAACGGGACCCTGAACACTTCTATGGTGTTGGGCCCCAGGGCCGAGAATGGGACCCGGGAGGCTTGCAGCACCACCTGCTCTTCAAAGGAGGTGGAACTGATGGTGGTGGACAGGCAATGTGGGTGTGTCTCAGGGCTCAATGAAGGACTCTGTTGAGATGGTAGGGAGCTCTACAGCCCAAAGCCCCGTTTCACAAAGCATTTTAAGGCTCCATCGTTATTACCACAGAATCCTATTGTTCTAAGATGCACTTAGCCTTAATATGCTTTGGGAAACTGTGCCCAGGTCTCTGTCACCAACACTACAGCTGTACCTGTAGTTAGTACTACATCCACCCATGTCTCTGTCACCAACACTACAGCTGTACCTGTAGTTAGTACTACATCCACCCAGGTCTCTGTCACCAACACTACAGCTGTACCTGTAGTTAGTACTACATCCACCCAGGTCTCTGTCACCAACACTACAGCTGTTCCTGTAGTTAGTACTACATCCACCCAGGTCTCTGTCACCAACACTACAGCTGTACCTGTAGTTAGTACTACATCCACCCAGGTCTCTGTCACCAACACTACAGCTGTACCTGTAGTTAGTACTACATCTACCCAGGTCTCTGTCACCAACACAACAGCTGTACCTGTAGTTAGTACTACGTCCACCAGGGTGCCACCTTTGACTCTGTCCCTGTGTGTGATCTGTGTGATGCTTTCTCTCCTCCTGTGGAATAGAGTAGAGCTGTAGAGTTGTATAATAGTTCATGTAGGTAGATGTCATGTGGAACAGTGGAATCAGTGCAGAGAGAGTTGTGTCATTAGATGTAACCAGTATGTATATGTTATGTTGTACTGAAAGACAGGGTGGAAATATGAATGTTTTGTCATAAAACATGTGAAGGGTTTTTATTCTTTCTATTCTATTAAATCTGAAACTATGGAGATGTTGTCAGAACTTCTGCTTTTTCATTCTGAGTAACTCTTCACATTCAGCATAGATAGAACAAAGAGCCTATATGATACAGATCTAGAATCAGGTTTCCCTCCCAAAATCCTAACTTTAACCATTTGTGGTGGAAATTCAAAACGGACCTAAGATCAGTGTCTTGTGGCAACTTCCCCCTGCACCGCCGGTCACAGAGTGCAAGACATAAGTGTCTCTCCATTTGAAGGCTGTGGGTGCTGTACATTTAGTCAGGATATATGTAGGTTATATGTGAATGTATCCAAAATTGGGACCCTGTGACCCACACATACATCATATAGCATGATATAGAGTCATACCATGTAGTATATTATCACCTCAGTTGAATCACATGTTTAAAACTGATGAACACTGGGAAACAAACATGTTCAGATTAGGAACTAAGGCTGGTTCAAGTCACGTGGTGACCAGTTTCCCCTTCACTGTGGTTGAACGTTTAAAAAATAGTGTCACTACAGTATATCACACAGACGCAGGACAGTGCAGGGAGAAGACACAGCTACAGACGTACATTAAAGTTGAGGTTAGAAGTAGAAGTTACTGTATTTGTGTTAAGATGTCAGAGGGAGTTTATGGAAACTCAGATGGATTTGAAGACGATGAGCCTGATGCAATGAAGAACACAGACATTGATGGCCAATTATATGGCAACGTAGGAGCCTTCAAACCCAGTACAAGAGATGGAGTTGTTGCTTCAGGTAAGATTACACACACGCACACGCACACACACACACACACACACACACACACACACACACACACACACACACACACACACACACACACACACACACACACACACACACACACACACACACACACACACACACACACACACACACACAAATTACACACATTGAACAGGTGATATTAATATATATTGTATTGTTATAGCTTTATTTGTCCCAATCCTGGATGATACAGTAAAACACATTACCAAAGATTACTTTACTTACTTTAACAATTTGTGATTTAGTGCATTTTCAGTGGTGGAAGAGACCCTCTGGAATTGCTGCAGTGTGTCTGGGGCTGCTGTGTGTTCTCTTATTGGCTGGGATCATAGGCCTGTCTGTCTACTGTAAGTTTAGTATGTTGTCACTGAGACTTAAGTAGCCTACTTAATCAACAAAGGTGAGGAAATTACATTTTTAATTAACTCTTCCTTTTTACAGATGGAGTCATTGGTCATCACTACTCAACAGAGAGAGACCAGCTACAGGCCAGTTGCAACAACATGACTGAAGAGAGAAACCAGCTACAGACCAGTTACAACAACATGACTGAAGAGAGAAACCAGCTACAGACCAGTTACAACAACATGACTGAAGAGAGAGACCAGCTACAGACCAGGGTTAGGTTCTATGGTGAGTGGAGTTGATTCATTTCATTTAGTACATAGAAGAGATGTAGTATATTTGTAGACTTTTGAATGCCTGCTGTTCTGATGTGTTCATCTCAGAGAAACCCTGTCTAGCTGGATGGTGGAAGTTTGGCACCAGCTGTTATTATCTCTCCTCCACGATGAACTCAGCTGGGGCCGGTCAGAAGGAGTGCAGAACAATGGGAGGAGAGTTGGTTATTATAAACAGCAGAGAAGAACAGGTAATAGATAATACATTATTAATACTACAATACTACAGTTTCTTTATTATCATCTACTTCTCTGATTAGTATTCAACATGTATAACCAACTGCATTGCAAATGTTCAAATCACTGTCAATTTTTTTAATACATTTCCTCTCAGAAACAAAAGTTTGCATGAAATTATATAAACTCAGCAGAAAAAGAAAAGTCCTCTCACAGTCAACTGTGTTTATTTTCAGCAAACTTATCATGTGTAAATACATATTTCTATGAACATAACAAGATTCAACAACTGAGACATAAACTGAACAAGTTCCACAGACATGTGACTAACAGAAATGGAGTAATGTGTCCCTGAACAAAGGAGGGGGTCAAAATCAAAAGTAACAGTCAGTATCTGGTGTGGCCACCAGCTGCATTAACTTCTTATGGCTGCAGGGGCAGTATTGAGTAGCTTGGATAAAAGGTGCCCAGAGGTGCCCATATTAAACTGCCTGCTCCTCAGTCCCAGTTGCTAATATATCTTCTTTGGGCTGCAGGGGCAGTATTGAGTAGCTTGGATGAAAGGTGCCCATTTCAAACAGCCTCGTACTCAATTCTTGCTCGTACAATATGCATATTATTATTACTATTGGATAGAAAACACTCTCTAGTTTCTAAAACCGTTTGAAATATATCTGTGAGTAAAACAGAACTCATTTTGCAGCAAACTTCCTGACAGGAAGTGGAAAATCTGAAATCGATGCTCTGTTCCAGGGCATCCCTATTCATTTGCTTGATATGTATTAGGATACATGCACTTCATACGCCTTCCACTAGATGTCAATAGGCAGTGAGAGAAGAAATGGAGTGTATAGCTTGATCTGAGGTCAAATCAGAGCTCTTGGCATGACGTGACACCAATTTCCTGTTTTCTGGAAGGCGCGAGAAGGAACCGGGGATTGCCTTCTGAAAAGCTATCGTTATAGACGGCTACTATCTCCGGCTCTGATTTTATTTGATAAATGTGACAATATCATCGTAAAGTATGTTTTTTCAATATAGTTTTATCATATTATTGAATTTTTTTCGGGAGGTTAGGCGTGTTGCGTTCTCAGCGTTTGTTCAGGAAGGAGAGCTTCGCGCCACTTGGCTAGTGTGCTTGCTAATTCAAGAGGGAAAAATGCCATTCTAAAACCAAACAACGATTGTTCCCGACAAAGGACCCCTTGTACAACATTCTGATGGAAGATCATCAAAAGTAGGACCCATTTATGATGTTATTTCATATATCTGTCGAACATGTGTACTATTAGTGTGCGCCCAGATTTTGGGCGCTCTCTCGCCATAACGTAAGCTGCATGTCGTAATGAAGTTATTTTTAGAATTCTAACACGGCGATTGCATTAAGAACTAAGCTATCTTTAATTTGCTGTCCAACATGTATTTTTTAGTAACGTTTATGAATAGTTATTTGATTAGATTAGGTGCCTCTCCAAGATTTCTCCGGACATTGTTATTGCATTTTGCCTAGTATTCACATTGTATAACCACGATTTGTGCCGCTAAATATGCACATTTTCGAACAAACAATATATGTATTGTGTAATATGATGTTATAGGACTGTCATCTGATGAATTTTGAGAAGGTTAGTGAAAAAATGTATATCTTTTGCTGGTTTATTCGTTATCGCTACTGTTGGCTTGAATCAATGCTGTTGTGTTTTTGGCTATTGTGGTAAGCTAATATAATGCTATATTGTGTTTTCGCTGTAAAACACTTAAAGAATCGGAAATATTGGCTGGATTCACAAGATGTTTGTCTTTAATTTGCTGTACACCATGTATTTTTCATAAATGTTTTATGATGAGTATTTAGGTATTTCAATTTGGTCTCTGTAATTGTTCTAGCTGCTTCGGTGCTATTTCCGATTGTAGCTGCAATGTAAAACTATGATTTATATCTCAAATATGCAGATTTTTCGAACAAAACATAGATTTATTGTATAACTTGTTATAAGACTGTCATCTGATGAAGTTGTTTCTTGGTTAGTTTGGTTGGTTCTTGGTTAGTTAGGTTGGTTTTGTGAAGGCTACCTGTGCTGTGAAAAATGTCTGTGCTTTTTTGTATTTGGTGGTGAGCTAACATAAATATACGTGGTGTTTTCGCTGTAAAACATTTTAAAAATCGGACATGTTGGCTGGATTCACAAGATGTGTATCTTTCATTTGCTGTATTGGACTTGTTAATGCGTGAAAGTTAAATATTTCTAAAAAATATCTTTTGAATTTCGCGCCCTGCACTTGGACGGGCTGTTGTCATAAGTGTACCGGCACCGCCCTGCAGCCATAAGAAGATATGCATATTATTATTCATATTAGATAGAAAACACTTTGAAGTTTCTAAAACTGTTTGAATGATGTCTGTGAGTATAAAATAATTCATATGGCAGGCAAAAACCTGAGAAAAAATCCAAACAGGAAGTGGGAATTATGAGGCTGGTCGATTTTCAACCAAGATCCTATTGAAATCACAGCGAGATATAGATGAGTTTGCACTTCCACTACAAGTCAACAGTCTGTGGAACTTTGTCTGATGCCTCTACTGTGAAGGGGGGCCGAATGAGAGGGGAATAAGTCAGGTCTGCCATGACCTGACCATGCTCTAACCATGCGCGTTCACATGAGAGGGAGCTCTGTTCCATCGCTCATCTGAAGTCAATGTAATTCTCCGGTTGGAACGTTATTCAAGATTTATGTTAAAAACCTTCTAAAGATTGATTCAATACATCATTTGACATGTTTCTACTGACTGTTACGGAACTTTTGGACATTTCGTCAGCTTTTAGTGAACGCGCTTAGTGACTTTGGATTTGTTTACCAAACGCGCAAACAAAAGTAGCTATTTGGACATAAATGATGGACATTACCGAACAAAACGAACATTTCTTGTGGAAGTGGGAGTCCTGGGAGTGCATTCCGGCGAATATCAGCAAAGGCAAGTGTAGATTTATAATGCTTTTTATGAGTTTTGTTGACTGAACAATTTATCGGGTAACTGTATTGTCAGGTTTTGGCCAAGACTGTTCGGGTTTTGGTCACTAGATGTCCCCATTGCACCTTTTTTGTACCTTTTGTTTTTCTTGCTCTAATTATTGTTTGCACCTGTAGGTCATTCCCTTGTTAGTATTTAAACCCTGTGTGTTCCTCAGTTCCTTGCTCAGTGTTGTAAGTTAGCACCCAGCCCCAGCCCAAGCCTTGTTTTATATAGATATTTCTCTTGTTGGATTTTCCAGAGGTTCTCTGGTTTAGTTCTTGTGTATTATTTGAGTAGTCTTTTGAGGTTTGTTTTTCCCTGCTGTTTTTTACCACTTTGTGGAGTTTCTTTTGTATTTTGGAGGATTTCCATTTTGTGCCTCTTGGCTTTATTTTTGGACATTGTGGATTTAGTTTCTTTGCCTGAAGATTTTGTTCTTTAACTTCTTGCAACTATAGGGGGTGCTGTTCCGCATTAGCATATTTGGGTCTCCAAATTAAACTGCCTCGTGCTAAATTCTTGATCGTACAATATGCATATTATTGTTATTATTGGATAGAAAACACCTTCTAGTTTCTATAGAAGTTGGAATTTTGTCTCTGAGTGGTACAGAACAATTTCTACAGCACTTTTCATGACAGGGTTCAGATTTCAGAAATTTTTACCTCTGATCTGGAGTCTGTTTTTAAGGCGACAGTGAATGCTATGAAGAAACCGACACTGCCTACGTCTTCCTCTGGGTGTCTGTACGTCATCACGTTTTCAATGAACTCGATGGGACATTCACAGCCATTATAAATGACCAAAATGTATAGAGACCGCCCTTTCTCGTCGTGCGCCTGAAGCGTGAAGGCCATCGGACTTGCCTCGTTCCAAATCGTTTTTTAGAGTGATATTTCTCCGGTCATGTTTTCAGTCGTTATAGTTGTTAAAAACATCATAATGTAGTTAATTTGAACCGTTTTATAGCAATTTATATCCGTTTAGTGCGATTCTGAGGAATTTATTTGTCGTGCACTTTCTAGCTTTGGGAACGTTTCGGGGTGTCGGTCGTTGGTGGTGGACATTTCGAAGGACAGAGGACATCTATCGACCAAAAGACGTTTATAACATAGAAAGGATACATTGCCCAAGAATATGATGGAAGAACAGCTCAAAGTAAGCAATATTTAATATGATAAACCGTGTTTCTGTCGAAATATTTTAAACGCATATTTCGCCATTTTGTTTGGTATAGCTTCACCTGGCGAACCCTGTATTGAAAAGTAAGGATAATTTTAAAAATGTAAATCAGCGGTTGCATTAAGAACTAATTTGTCTTTCGATTCCTGTCTACCCTGTATTTTTTAGTCAAGTATATGATTAGCTTTCAATTAAACTAGATCACTCTGATAGATGACGTCAGACATATTGAGGCTTGATTTCCTAGTATTTTTATTGTGTAACCACGGTTTTGTATGGCTAAATATGCACCTTTTCGAACAAACTGTATATGTATGTTGTAAAATGATGTTACAGGAGTGTCATCGGAAGAATTCTGAGAAGGTTAGTGAAAAAATTAATATCTTTTGGCGGTGATTACGTTATAGCGCTCTTTGGCTGGAATCGATGCTCTGGTAACGTTTGCACATGTAGTATGCTAACTTATCGATTTATTGTGTTTTCGCTGAAAAACGCTTAGAAAATCTGAAATATGGTCTGAAATCACAAGAACTGGGTCTTTCCATTGCTATGCTTTGTCTATTTTTATGAAATGTTTTATGATGAGTAAATTGGTCATACACGTTGCTCTATCTAGTAATTCTAGTGGATTTGTGATGGTCGGTGCAATTGTAAACTGTGATTTCTACCTGAAATATGCACTTTTTTCTAACAAAAACTATCCTATACCATGAATATGTTATCAGACTGTCATCTGATGGTTTTTTTTATAGGTTATTGGCTATCAATATCTTAGTTGAGCCGAATTGGTGATAGCACCTGAAGGAGTAAGAAACTGATGGAGTTAGAATAGTGGTGTATTTTGCTAACGTGTTTAGCTAATAGATTTACATATTTTGTCTTCCCTGTAAAACATTTTAAAAATCTGAAATGGTGGCTTTATTCACAAGATCTGTATCTTTCATCTGGTGTCTTGGACTTGTGATTTAATGATATTTAGATGCTACTATCTACTTGTGAAGCTATGCTAGCTATGCTAATCAGTGTGTGGGGGGTGGGGGGTGCTCCCGGATCCGGGGTTAGTAGCCGTGAAAGGTTAATTAAACCACCATCTCTAGTACTGCTGTGTCTGCCTCATCTTCTGGGTTCTGACGATTATTAGTGACTGTTTCTCGCACCGGGTCCTGACAGAAACACTGAGCCATTATAATGAACCCAGAGGCAGCCAGTACCCAGGATCTTTTTTCCATGCTGTCCCACCACGGGGGGACTGTCCAACGCCACGAAGCTGCTCTGGTTCAGCAAGAGGCCTTAATGGCTAGACATTCTCAACTTCTGTCAGAGATGCTGACTTCCATAAAGCAGATTTCGGATCGACTTTCCCCGGCAACCACTTCTGCTCCAGTTCATCCGATTCAAGTGCCCCTGGCAGTTAACCCCCTGGCTGAACCTCGTCTGCCGCCTCCCCAACGGTTCTCAGGGGATCCGAGTGTTTGTAAGGGGTTTTTCACCCAATGTTCTCTCTCCTTTGAGCTGCAACCATCGTCGTTTCCCACCGACCGGTCCAAGATAGCATATATCATCACCCTGCTGTCGGAAAAAGCCCTAGCCTGGGCTACTGCTGTGTGGGATGCCCAAAGTCCCTGCTGTGCCAGCTACTCTACCTTTGCTGAAGAATTCAAGCGAGTGTTTCAAGGTCCTACCAACGGCCCTGACTCAGCCAAACAGCTCCTGACTCTCCGCCAAGGTCGGCGCAGCGTGACGGACTATGCCATCCAGTTCCGCACTGTGGCAGCAGCAAGTGGCTGGAACGACGAGGCGCTCACAGTGTGTTTTTTGAAGGGTCTTTCTGACACCATCCAAGATGAACTGGCCACTCGGGAACCACCGGACAACCTCGAGTCCCTTATCAAGTTGGCTTCACGCATAGACCAGCGTCTGAGAGAGAGAGAACTCAACCGTAGACCGCTCACCCTAGCTCCTATCGGTTCCAGCTCCGAGTCTCCACCTTTATCCTCGCTGGCTCCACCAGAACCCATGCAGGTTGGACGCATCTCCCAGGCTGAGAGAGACCGCCGGATGAGGGAGCGATGCTGTCTATATTGCGGCAAACCGGGCCATTTCCGCTCCACGTGTCCCGGGCTCCAGGGAAACGCACTCTCCCGTGCAGGCCTGGGAGGACTGTAACGGGAAACATAACCTCCTCCCATCCATCCAACTCCCGCCTGCTCATTCCAGTTACCCTTTCCTGGGACGACCACGAGTTTTCTCTTCAAGCCTTGGTAGACTCTGGAGCCGCAGGTAACTTCATGGATGGAGTCTGGGCGAAGGAGAATGGCGTTCCTTCTGAACCTCTAAGTGACCCCATAAGGGTTACTACGTTGGATAGAAGCCCTTTGGGATCTGGACTTGTCACTCGTGCCACTACCCCCTTGCGACTTTCAGTTTCCCAACACCAGGAAGTGATGAACTTTCATCTGATCTCCTGTTCCGAGTTCCCTCTCGTCCTTGGTTATCCCTGGCTTCACAGCCATAACCCTCACATCGACTGGTCTGTGGGCACTATCAAGCAGTGGGGTCCTACGTGCCAAGGCACTTGTATCTTCCCGAGTTCCCAGAGTTCCCCTTCCGAGTCTCTAGAATCCATCGACCTGTCCCGAGTTCCCGAGTGTTACCATGACCTCAAACTGGTATTTAGCAAACAGAGGGCCACCAAACTACCACCCCATAGACCTTACGATTGCACCATCGACCTGTTGCCGGGGACCTGCCCTCCCAGGGGTCGGATCTTTTCCCTTTCTCCTCCAGAACGAGCTGCTATGGATACCTACATCAAGGACGCTCTGGCAGCAGGCCTCATGCGTCCATCTACCTCGCCGGCGGGAGCAGGGTTTTTCTTTGTGGCCAAGAAAGACGGTGGATTACGACCTTGCATCGACTACCGAGGACTCAATGCCATAACCGTCCGTAACCGCTACCCGCTACCCCTTATGGCCACAGCCTTTGAGCTGCTCCAGGAAGCAGTTGTCTTCACTAAGCTTGACCTGCGGAACGCATACCATCTTGTGCGGATCAAACCCGGGGACGAGTGGAAGACCGCTTTCAACACGCCTACTGGTGACTACGAATACTCGGTGATGCCCTTCGGCCTGACCAACGCTCCGGCTGTGTTCCAAGCGCTCATAAACGATGTGCTTAGGGATATGCTTAACATCTTTGTGTTTGTTTACTTGGATGACATCCTCATCTTTTCGAGCTCCCTTCAAGAACACACTAAGCATGTCAGACAAGTGCTCAAATGCCTCCTAGACAGCCATTTGTACGTTAAGCCGGAAAAGTGTGAATTCCATTCCTCTCGAGTACAATTCCTGGGATTTATAGTGGAACCCGGTCGAGTCCAGATGGACCCCAAGAAGGTAGGGGCGGTAGCGGATTGGCCCACCCCCAAGTCCGTTAAGGAAGTTCAGCGTTTCCTGGGCTTCACCAACTTTTACCGCTAGTTCATCAAGAACTTCAGCTCGGTGGCAGCCCCTCTCTCAGCTGTAACCAAGGGTGTCAACACAAGGTTTCTGTGGGGAAGAGAAGCTGAGACGGCCTTCCAAGGACTCAAGCAGCGCATCCTCTCTGCTCCCATCCTGACACTACCAACGGCGGATGAACCTTTTGTGGTGGAGGTAGACGCATCAGAGGTTGGGGTTGGAGCTGTCCTGTCTCAGAGGGGTGAAGACAAGAAGCTTCATCCTTGCGCCTTCTTCTCTCACCGGCTTACCCCGGCCGAGAGGAATTACGATGTGGGGGATCGTGAACTCCTAGCGGTTAAGATGGCATTGAAGGAATGGAGACACTGGCTCGAGGGGGCTTCTCAACCGTTTCAAGTGCTTACGGACCACAAAAATCTGGAGTATATCCAGCAGGCGAAGCGGTTGAACTCCAGACAAGCTCGATGGTCTCTTTTCTTCAGACGATTTCAGTTTATCCTCACCTATAGACCCGGGTCGAAGAATCTCAAACCGGACGCCTTGTCACGAATCTACTCTCCTGCCATTCGAGAAGATACTGACATGACTGTCCTTCCGGCCGCTAAGATCGTGGCTCCGATCTCGTGGCAAGTGGAGGATACTGTGAAACAAGCTCAAGCCATCGAACCGGGCCCTGGAGGAGGTCCTGCTAATCGGTTGTTTGTTCCCAAGGCAGCAAGGTCCCAAGTCCTTCTGTGGGGGCACTCCTCTCGCCTCACCTGTCACCCGGGCGTAGGTCGCACCTTGGAGTTCATCCAGCGTAAGTTCTGGTGGCCCACCATAAAAGAAGACGTTGCCACTTTCGTCAAGGCCTGTTCCGTGTGCTGCCAGGGCAAATCTTCTCACCTCCGCCCTCAAGGACTCCTTCACCCTCTATCTATTCCCCACCGACCCTGGTCCCATATCTCGTTGGACTTTATTACTGGCCTTCCTCCGTCCCATGGTAATACTACGATCCTAGTCATCATCGACAGGTTTTCTAAGGCGGCCAGGTTTGTTCCCTTGACCAAATTACCTTCTGCCAAGGAAACAGCTGAGTTGGTGATTAACCATGTGTTCCGAGTCTTTGGGATTCCGCAAGATATGGTTTCCGACAGAGGTCCCCAGTTCGCCTCAAGGTTTTGGAAGGCCTTCTGCCAACTCATAGGGGCCACGGCCAGTTTATCTTCAGGGTACCATCCGGAGTCCAATGGCCAAACTGAGAGGATGAATCAGGAGCTGGAAACCACCCTCAGATGCATGGTTTCCAACAACCCGTCCACATGGTCATCCTTCATTGTTTGGGCCGAGTACGCGCACAACACCTTGTGCTCCTCCTCCACTGGTATATCCCCGCATGAGTGTCAGTTTGGCTATGCGCCTCTTTTGTTCCCGGACCAGGAGGCAGAAATCAGAGTGCCTTCAGCCTCGAGGTTCATCAGACGCTGTCGGCTTACGTGGAAGAAGGCACGTCTTAATCTTCTGCGTTCCTCTCAGCAGTACCAACGACAAGCCAACAGACGTCGCCGTCCCGGTCCTACCCTGTACCCCGGCCAGAGAGTATGGCTCTCAACTAAGAACTTACCACTACGGGTGGAGTCTCGCAAGCTGTCCCAGAGGTTCATCGGTCCAATTAAGATTGCCAGGAGAGTCAATCCCGTTACTTTTCGCCTGCACTTACCCAGATCCCTTAAGATCAATCCAACATTTCACATTTCTTTATTAAAACCTGTTGTTTTTTCTCCCCTTATCCCGGCAGGCAGATCTCCCCCTCCGCCCCGTGTCATCGGTGGCCAGTCGGCTTATACCGTCCACCGGATACTGGATTCCCGCCGGGTGCAGCGGTCCTGGCAGTATCTGGTGGACTGGGAAGGCTACGGTCCCGAGGAGCGCTCCTGGGTTCCTGCCAAGGACATACTGGACCCTGACCTCATTCGTCAGTTCAGCACCCTCCACCCTGAGAAGGCTGGTAGGAACGTCAGGAGCCGTTCCTAGGAGGGGGATTCTGTCAGGTTTTGGCCAAGACTGTTCGGGTTTTGGTCACTAGATGTCCCCATTGCACCTTTTTTGTACCTTTTGTTTTTCTTGCTCTAATTATTGTTTGCACCTGTAGGTCATTCCCTTGTTAGTATTTAAACCCTGTGTGTTCCTCAGTTCCTTGCTCAGTGTTGTAAGTTAGCACCCAGCCCCAGCACAAGCCTTGTTTTATATAGATATTTCTCTTGTTGGATTTTCCAGAGGTTCTCTGGTTTAGTTCTTGTGTATTATTTGAGTAGTCTTTTGAGGTTTGTTTTTCCCTGCTGTTTTTTACCACTTTGTGGAGTTTCTTTTGTATTTTGGAGGATTTCCATTTTGTGCCTCTTGGCTTTATTTTTGGACATTGTGGATTTAGTTTCTTTGCCTGAAGATTTTGTTCTTTAATTAAACCACCATCTCTAGTACTGCTGTGTCTGCCTCATCTTCTGGGTTCTGACGATTATTAGTGACTGTTTCTCGCACCGGGTCCTGACATGTATGGCTTGCTTTTGTGGCTGAACGCTGTTTTCAGATTATTGAATATTGTGTTTTGCCGTAACGCTTTTGGAAATCTGACAAAGCGGTTGAATTAAGAACAAGTGTATCTTTAATTCTATGTAAAACATGTATTTTCATCAACGTTTATGATGAGTATTTATGTTATTTGACGTGGCTCTCTGCAATTTCTCCGGATATTTTGGAGGCATTTCTGAACATGGCGCCAATGTAAACTGAGGTTTTTGTATATAAATATTAACTTTATCGAACAACACATATATGTATTGTTTAACATGAAGTCCTATGAGTGTCATCTGATGAAGATCATCAAAGGTTAGTGATTAATGTTATCTCTATTTATGCTTTTTGTGACTCCTATCTTTGGCTGGGAAAATTACTGTTTGTCTGTGATTTTGCGGTGACCTAAAATAATCGTTTGTGGTGCTTTCACTGAAAAGCCTATTTGAAATCGGACACTTTGGTGGGATTAACAACAAGATTACCTTTAAAATGGTATAAGATGCATGTATGTTTGAGGAATTTTAATTATGAGATTTCTGTTGTTTGAATTTGACGCCCTGCACTTTCACTGGCTGTTGTCATATCGATCCCGTTACCAGGATTTCAGCCATAAGAAGTTAAGTACTGCAGCGCATCTCCTCCTCATGGACTGCACCAGATTTGTCAGTTTTTGCTGTGAAATGTTACCCCACCCTTCCACCAAGGCACCTGCAAGTTCCCTGATATTTCTGGGGGGAATGGCCCTAGCCCTCACCCTCCGATCCAACAGGTCCCAGACGTGCTCAATGGGTTAGAGATCCGGGCTCTTTGGCAGAACACAGACATTCCTGTCTTGAGGGAAATTACACACAAAACGAGACGTATGTGTCACGCCCTGACCTTAGAGAGCCTTTTTATTTCTCTATTTGGTTAGGTCAGGGTGTGATTTGAGGTTGGCATTCTAGTTTCTATATTTCTTTGTTGGCCGGATATGGTCCCCAATCAGAGGCAGCTGACTATCATTGTCTCTGATTGGGGATCATACTTAGGCAGGTTTTTTTCCCACCTTCAGTTGTGGGATCTTGTTTTCTGTTTAGGTTCTTAGCCTTACAGAACTGCTTTGATGTCATCAATAAAAAGACGATGTACGCCTACCACGCTGCGCCTTGGTCCACTCCTTCTACAAACGGGAGCCGTAACAGAAGATCCCACCAACAACGGACCAAGCAGCGTGCCCCGGAGTGGAGGACATCATGAACATGGGAGGAGGTAATGGCAGGGCATGAGAGCCTGCCGTGGAAACAGGCAGAAGGAGCGAGTGAGGAACGGCGGAGATACCAGGAGTCACGGCAAGGACGGAAGCAAGAGAGGTAGCCTCCCCCAAAAAATGTGGGGGCGGCACACGGGTTGGCGAGCGCAGCGAGCGGAACGAATGGAACTAAGGGGCGAATGAGAACCAACTCCCTGTAAACACAATGAGGAGTTGGTCACGGTTCAAGTGCCACGTTTTCCGGTTCTGTGCACCGTGCCTTCAGTGCGCATCCACATCCCGGTGCGCTCTGTGCAAGCTCCCCGCAGTTGCCGTGCTAGAGTGGGCATTCAGCCAGGACGGATTGTGCCGGCTCAGCGCTCCTGGTCTCCGGTGCGTCTCTTCAGCCCAGGATATCCTGCGCAAGCTCTACGCACGGTATCCCCAGTTCACCAGCACAACCCAGTGCGGCCTGTGCCAGCTCGCCGCACTTGCCGTGCTACAGGGGTATTCAGCCAAGACGCGTTGTGCCAGCTCTACGCTCCAGACCTCCAGTGCGCCTCCACGGCCTAGTATATCGTACACCGGCTATACGCACTATGCCTCCAGCGCGCCTTCTTAGCCCAGTGCGTCCTGTGCCAGCTCTCCACACTCACCGAGCTAAAGTGGGTATCCAGCCAGGACGCGTTGTGGCAGCTCCACGTACCAGGCTGCCAGTACGTCTCCTCAGTCCGGTGAGACCTGTTCCGGCTCCATGTACGAAGCCTCCAGTGATGATCCATGGCCCGAAGCCTCCAGTGATGATCCATGGCACGAAGCCTCCAGTGATGATCCATGGCCCGGAGCCTGTAGTGATGATCCATGGAACGAAGCCTCCAGTGATAATCCATGGCCCGAAGCCTCCAGCGATAATCCATGGCACGGAGCCTCCAGCGATAATCCATGGCCCGGAGCCTCCAGCGACGGTCCCCCGACCGGAGCCTGCAGCGACGGTCCGCAGTCCCGAGTCTCCATCGATGGTCCTCTGTCCGGAGTCTCCAGCGACGGTCAGCAGTCCGGAGCCTCCAGCGATGATCTGCAGTCCAGTGTTTCCAGCGAGGAGCTGCAGTCCAGAGCCTCCAGCGGGGGTTCCCAGTCCAGAGCCTCCAGCGACGATCTGCAATCCAGAGTTTTCAGCGACAAGCTGCAGTCCAGAGCCTCCAGCGGGGGTTCCCAGTCCAGAGCCTCCGGCGACGATCTGCAGTCCGGAGCCTCGAGCGGCGGTTCCCAGTCCAGAGCCTCCGGCGACGATCTGCAGTCCGGAGCCTCGAGCGGTGGTTCCCAGTCCAGAGCCTCCGGCGATGATCCACGGTCCGGTTCCTCTGGCAAAGAACCATGGTCCGGAGTCTCCGGCGACGATCCCACGGTCCGGTCCCACAGAAGCGGAGGGATCAGCTTACGGAGCGGGGGCTACATCCCGAACCGGAGCCACCACCGAGGATAGATGCCCACCCAGACCCTCCCCTATTGAGTCAAGTTTTGTGGCCGGAGTACGCACCTACTTGGGGAGGGGGGTACTGTCATGCCCTGACCATAGAGAGCCTTTTTATTTCTCTATTTGGTTAGGTTAGGATGTGATTTGGGGTGGGCATTCAAGTTTATATATTTCTTTGTTGGCCGGGTATGGTTCCCAATCAGAGGCAGCTGACTATCGTTGTCTCTGATTGGGGATCATACTTAGGCAGCCCTTTTTCCCACCTTCAGTTGTGGGATCTTGTTTTCTGTATAGTTTCTTAGCATTACAGAACTGTGCGCTTTCGTTATTTTGTCTTTGTTGTTTTGTTTTGGTGTCATCAATAAAAAGACGATGTACGGCGACCACGCTGCGCCTTGGTCCACTCCTTCTACAAACGAGAGCCGTAACAGTATGCCTGGTGACATTGTCATGCTGGAGGGTCAAGTCAGGATGAGCCTGCAGGAAGGGTACCACATGAGGGAGGAGGATGTCTTCCATTGCCTGCAATGACAACATGCTCAGTCCGATGATGCTGTGACACACCGCCCCAGACCCTCCACCTTCAAATCGATCCCACTCCAGAGTACAGGCCTCAGTGTATGTTCATTCCTTCGACGATAAACGCAAATCCGATCATCAACCCTGGTTAGAAAAAAATGTGACTCGTCAGTGAAGAGCACTTTTTGTCAGTCCTGTCTGGTCCAGCGACGGTGGCGACGTTAATGCCGATGATATCTGGAGAGGATCTGCCTTACAACAGGCCTACAAGCCCTCAGTCCAGCCTCTCTCAGCCTATTGCGGACAGTCTGAGCACTGATGGAGGGATTGTGCGTTCCTGGTGTAACTCGGGCATTTATTGTTGCCATCCTGTACCTGTCCTACAGGTGTGATGTTCCGATATACCGATCCTGTGCAGGTGTTGTTACACGTGGTCTGCCACTGCGAGGACAGTCAGCTGTCTGTCCTATGGGTTGAAGAAATATATAAATTATATTTTATACATCATTTAGAAGATTTTTTCTTCTAATACATAATTGTATATGAAAACAAACAATTAAATATTGACCTCCATCCCTATATTGTCACAAAAATCACAATGAAACCTGCAGTGGAACCAGTGCTGTCAGTCACAGCACACCCATGGCACATCGGACTCACACTCCTGTGGGGAGCTTGCAAGCAGATAACGCTCTCAGCAGCGAGCACTGCAGGTGGTGTCTTGTTTTATTAAAAATTATAATTAAATTGATTAACATGGTTTATAAATGTAGAAGTACTGCAGCAATACTAGTAATTGACACAACTGAGAGAGAAAAACAACCAGATGATGAAGTACCTGAGGGTGGAGCCATGGGTGGAGTGACAGAGGTGGCTGCTGGAGCTGTTCTCTTCCTTTTCTGTGCTGCAGAGAGAAACAGTCGTGTCAGACAGAGCATGTTTCATGAAAACAATTTTCTACTTTTTACATCAATACCTTTGAAAGAAGCTGCAGAAGTTTTGGAGGAGGTGGACATGCCTTGAGAGCTGGTGCTATGGACTGTAGATATGTAAAGAGAAACA